>NW_009616781.1:285-8692 GCF_000690535.1 Cariama cristata
GCGTCTCGCTTCAGTCCTCGCTCACCAAACTCTTTCTTTTCCCTTAAAGCTCAGCCGTCGATGGAAGAAGTGGTACCAAAGTGGCCATTAAGAAATTGTACCGCCCGTTTCAGTCTGAACTCTTTGCCAAACGAGCCTACCGAGAGCTGCGCCTCCTGAAACACATGAAGCACGAAAACGTGAGTTGGGTGATTAGCAGATATCCCTCCCCAAGGCTGCAGCTTATGCACCCTAAAAACAAAGAAAATACATAGATTTGGACAAGGGAGATGTGTAGCTGAATGGAATTCAGGAATCTTTCAGCCTGTCTTTTGTCTGTCTGTCCTTTATCTACAAACATCAGTTCGCACAAACTAGAATATCCTGTGGGAAACACCACTTCGTTTCCATGTAGGAAAGGTTGTGTGGGAAAGGTTAGGACCATGGTGGGATTTGTGCTCAGGAGAGTGAGAAAGATCAAGGACTAGCAATTACAGTCTCCATTGCTGTGTTCTTGTAAGGTGCAGGAGAGGGCAGAGAGCATGGGTCTGTCTGTACCTGTGGGTCTCGGGGGCCAACATCTCTTTTTTTTCTGAACTTGCATGAAAACAGCTATGATACACATGCATATATTTGGGGAGGGGGTAGGGTTTTCCTTTTTTTTAATCGTTCGTGAAGCATTTGAAAGTTTTGGGCTCGTACGAATGTGAAACAGGAAAAGTTCATGAACGACTAAATAAATTGCTTTACTGGGAAGCAGAGAATAGAATACAGAGCTCTGCAGAGATTCCCACATGATGTGAAAGAAGAATAGCCATAGAAAGAAGCATTGAAACTGTCATTGAGATAAAGATACTTAGTCCCAATAGTGCTTAGTGGTTTAAGAAAAAAATAAAAGAGGAAAGATTTGTGTGAAAACAGTTTTTGTGGAATCAAAGCGTGGATTCCAGGTGAGAAGGGTCCCAGGATGGGCTTGGAGGATCACCGTAGTGGCTTCAAATGCTGTTCATGAAGAATGCGTGTGTGAAAAAAGAGTGTTTGGAGGGAGTTGTTAAAATGACGCATAAGAATCTGGTTTAAAATGTTAATAATGTGGGAGATTAGAGCATAGCTCGATTCAGATGGCCTTCAAGGAAAGCTAAGAGATTCAAAGTGAGGATGAGAGAAACTGGTAATAAAAATAGCCAGTCATTGCCATTTAACGTTACAGTATTACCATTGTGAGTACGAACAATATCTAGGTTCATTTTGAAGAAGAATCTGTGGGATATCCTGACTGTCCAGAAAAAAACAGACCTTTTTGTAGGCTTAAGAACCTGTGTGCCTGTTCACATTTTAGTCTGAATCTTTTATTACATTTGATCATTTTACTTGATGAGTCGTTTGAAGTAACTGCTTCATAACCACTGCTGTATATGTTAAAGAGTTAACGTTTGCAGGGAACTTCTGTGTCATGCATGGGCTTTCATACTCTCAGCATTTTCTTTACTGAACATTTGGGAGCAGAGCAGCTCGTGCAGTTGCCAAGCTCCTAACTATGTCCAGAATTTTGAGATTATTTTTCTTACATTTCCCAGAATAATCTGTTGGGTAGCATTTTCCACTCCTGGCAGTTTTTATGCGGTGTATGCCCTTCAGGATAATACTCTGGAACCCCTCCATGGACTCCTTTGATAATTAAAGAGTCTAGAAGAAAATGCTCACTGGGGAACATGAGCACAATCTGTGAAAGTTACAAATCAATACATATGAAGGAAGAGAATAATTTATAGTCTGTGGCAACAGTTTGGGCTACAGAAAAAAGAATCAGGTCTACATACTAAGGGAAAGTTTTACCATGAATTATGGCATCTACTGATTAGAGAACAAAGACTGAATAAATGATCCCACAGGGATTCGTGGGCACCATGGAGGCAGAAGCTGACTATTCCACCCATCTGCAATGAGGCTGACATGGCAGTACAGCCCGTCAAGAGAATTTCCATCGGCCATCCCAGCCTTATGCCCTTCTGACACTCATTTTGCCCACGGTGAATTAGGGATAACAACAGCGCCTTTTAGGATTTCCAGTCCCTGTGCTGATCTCGGGATACTCCTTTAGCCGTTCCACCCATCCAAAATTAAACCAGAGTGGCAGTATCACTCCTCGTCAGGATTTTCAGCCTTTTGACCCACCACCATTCTGTCAAAGAGCCTCTTTTTTGCATATTTCCACTAAAGGCTGGATTTACAGGCATACAGTAAGGTCCTTTCCCGTTCATATCAGCAGTCCGCAGTGTGCTGTGGGCACCTTTAATGATATGTACAGCAGTGGCAGGACAGCTGCCTGTTCTCTGTCGTTACCGTCCTGGCTTCCGTGGGTCTGGCTATGGAGTTTTGAATGGGCCCCACTCAGGTGGGTGCGTATCTCCTTATAACAGGAATTAGTAGGATAGAACAGTGATTTGAAGTATCTTTCCCAATTTTTCTGTTAACTAACGCGTTATAGGATACTTCTATAAAATAGCAGTTATCTATCTTTCTGGCTGTGCTATTAATACAACTGCTATTAAAAATCAATAAAACTGAAGTAACCGTTTCGAAGACCACAATAAAATAGCAATGCCACTGTTATCCCTGTCTTGGGTGTTGGTAATCTGAGTATGTAGAGGACGTGGTGTGTGATCGCCGGTCCAAGGGTATTGCCACTATGGATTAGACTTGGGATATTGTTGCAACGTTGCACTAGTCTGCTGGTACAAATCTTCATCTTGCTTTTTTCTTACTTCAGCATATAAACTGTTTCAAGGTTCTGTTGATTTAATAGTTAAAATTACATCCAATGTACTCTTCTGGCCTGTTCTTCTTTCAAAATTACTTCTGTAATCGTGATGCATTTGATGTTGGATTACATGAAGAGTATGATGTTTTGTTTCACCGTGTTTACCTCTCAATGGACCATCTCTGCCCTTCGTAGCTTTCGAGGAAGTGTTGTGTTAAGCATGAGTGTTTAACTCTAAATGGATCATCTCTGCCCTTCGAAGCTTTCGAGGAAGTGTTGTGTTAAGCATGTAGCAATACATTATCATAGTTTATTTAACCTTATGCTGTATTCAGAGTGATGGAAGAAATTGTAATGGTCTGACACGTTGTGTTAAAAATAGCATCTCTGATCCTCCATTAAGGTAGCAGAAGGTAAGAGTGATGAAAGAAATTGTAATGGTCTGACACCTTGTGTTAAAAATAGCATTTCTGATCCTCCATTAAGGTAGCAGAAGGTACCATTAAACCTGTGCCACAGTGATACAATTCATCAGGATGTCATGCTTCAGTGAAGAAAATGGAGGAAAACTTCTGCTTAATACCCAGGATGACCTCCATTATAGACCCTTTGAAGAATCTGCTCAAAAGAAATTGTAATGGTCTGACACCTTGTGTTAAAAATAGCATTTCTGATCCTCCATTAAGGTAGCAGAAGGTACCATTAAACCTGTGCCACAGTGATACAATTCATCAGGATGTCATGCTTCAGTGAAGAAAATGGAGGAAAACTTCTGCTTAATACCCAGGATGACCTCCATTATAGACCCTTTGAAGAATCTGCTCATCTCCTTAATGCGGAAGGGTTGTACGATGGCCAGGAGTCTGTAAAAACAAATATAGGACTCATCCTAATGAATTTTACTGGAATTAGATTTTACATTGTAAGGAATCTAACTCATGAGTCAATTTGCTTGTCTATTTAGGCAGGAGGAGGCAACTCCGATTGCTGGCATGACCATCTTTCATTGTATATGCTAGACCTTTGTTTTTTCAGGAGGAGACAACTCCGATTGCTGGCATGACGATCTTTCATTGTATATGCTAGACCTTTGTTGTCCCTAATAGCCCTCAAGTGGGACACTATTTAGATGTAGTGAGGAATATTTCTATATAAACTGTGCAAAGTTGGTAGCATGGGACTTCTCATCAACCCTTGGCAAACAAATCCAGAGGAGAAACGGTGTTGAGGACCATGGGGCAGAGGCTGGCTGTCAAGAGGATGAGACCTGGCTCTTAGGAGATAAAACACTGTCTTTAACGGCACTGGTATCCTTTTTTTTTGGTAGGCCTTTTAATTTGACAGGATCTGGGATGTTTCACAAACACCATAAGCTACTTCTACTGCCTAAGAAGCAGTCTAACCCAGATCAATTCCTCAGACATTGCCAAAAAGAAAAGTTAGTTTCCAGCGGGATAAGCTGCCAGATCACTCTGTAGCTGCATAAACAGATATTCTGGCACAGGAGAGGGAGTGGTGTGAAAATGAGGAATAAAAACAGCTAAGGCAGAATGAAGAAAGCACTGGTTTTGGGGTTTGTTTGGGGTTTTTTCTTTGTTTATTCATGCTAGCTTGAAATATTCATCCCACTACAGCCTTATCAGTCCGTGGTTATTCCTTCGGCATCTGCTGCATCTTGTATAGAAGAACAGACTGTTTACCTTTAGGTAGTTTTTTTTTCAGTAGCACTGCTTTTGTTCCCCGTTTCTTTCCATTTTGAGTTCAGTTAAAGTGAAGACCCTTGAAACTATCTATTATGGCTCTGACTTAAAACCAAAAACAGTGAAAATATGGCCAGCGTGCTAACTTTGGCCCTGGCTTTGACTCAAACATTTGCATAGCTCTGCATTAGTGTGTTCTTCTGAAGTTAATGGAGATGTCTGTGTATGCAAAGCTAAACCCAGAAGAGTAAGCAGAGGTGCAGAACCTTTAGTTTCATTTGGCAAATAACTTGTATTTTATTATGTGTTTGGACTGGAAGTGATACCATGGTACCCACTTTTGTTGAAACAGCTGCACAGTGGCTCATAGTGGTCCAGTCCTGGTGCCCTTCTCTCCTCCCAGTTTGCTAACAGAAGTTTAGAAGTTGCCAGCAGGAGTGCAAAATAGCTGGCAAGGGGAGATGGTACTGGAGAGAGGGAGAGAAAAGCAGTGGCTCATGCTGATGTCTTGTGTCAGAACAGAGCGAGGATTTTATCAAAGTGTGGTACACACATGTGCATGTACATATGTGTATACCTATGTATACATGTAAGCACCCATGGGAATTCTGATGCAATTCTACTAACTTAAATTCTGAATGTTTCTGGCATAAAATTTTTGACAAATGCCTGTTAAATGTTTTTTGGGTCGGTTAATATTCTACAGATGTTTTCTCTTCCTGGAAACCCTGTATGTAAGAGGCAACTGCAGTATTTGTTTAAAGGTACTCTATATTATACTCTCATTCATTGCTTTGAGTGGAAATTACTCTCTGGTGTATTCCCACGTCTGAAGACCAATGTGTGTTTTGCATTATGAGAACCATGTAGCTTTTTCTTCCCCTTTTGGAAGGGGACACCTTCACAGTGTCAACCAAGGGAGGAGTTTGTTGCAGAGAAAATAGTGGGGCACTCTATGTTCCTGCCTGAGAAAAAACTGTCACCTTTTGCAGTTCCATCTAGCCTGATGGGAGCATTGGAAGAGCAACAGCCTCTGCAGTGTACAAAATCAGACCAAGGGAGTTGTAGATGAGTGATGCCTTTACAGATGAAAGCATGCTCGCTGTGTTAGGTTTCCTGCAGCAAGTCCTGCAGGACTGCAGCAGCTGAAAATTCACATGCTTTGGGTACACAAGTGCCAGTGAAGTGCAATTTGGGAATCCTGGCTGGAAATGGCAAATCTCCTTATAGGTCCTTATGAAAGCAAAAATACAATTATAACTGGATGCTTTATTGCTGTCAAAAGGTTGTAGGGAAGAAACACCCCTGTCTGCTTTTCTGTGGGCTGAAAGCTTAGCACAGCTAGGGAGCTAACAGGACACCAGGGAGCTAACAGGACGCCAGAGTCACTTATTTTGGTACTCAAGACCCAATAAATCAACACAGTGGTATTGGTTGTCACTTCTGCTTATTTTCACAAACCTGCCTAACAGGTGTTTTACCTAGCTTGGGCTTCAGCTGATAGCCCTTTGTTCACACCCCAGCCTTGGCTACTAATAAAGCAGACTGTTTAGCTTAGTGCAGTAGATGAAAATAAGGAAGACAGCACTGAAACCCAAACCTCCTCTGTGGCTTGCCGTCCAATCCAGAGATGAAGATGTGTCTGTCCGCAGAATTTGGATCTGTCCAGTGTTACATATGGGTCCTTTGAAAGAAGAGTGGTGATGCTCATGGGTATGGCTTGTGGCTGCCAGTGTGCTGACTGGCAGGAGAAGAGAAAGCAGCTCTCAGTCCATCAGCAGGCATCCCTTGTGTCATGTAGCAGTAATCCGTGAGGAAGAAAGGTGGCTGTGTGTGGGTAGTTAAAATTTTAAAAAGATTGAGACTTCTTAGTGTAGTAAAAGGGTGCAGGTACCCTGTGATGTGGGACAGCACAGGAACATGAAGTCGAAGCTAACCTTGTGGAAAATTTAATGCAGCATAATATGTAGTTCAGTGCACTCCAGCAGGGATCTCTCTTAAAAAATGTTCTTGTGTTTGTAGCCCAAGTGCCAAAGCCACTCAACTTCACTGTGTTTTCATGCGTAACATCGGCAAGAAAAAGCAGCACTTACTGTGTAAGAGACATAACCTACATTACTTATTAATTTATACAAGATCAGAGTCTTCCGTTGATGTGCTGCTGCTGACGTCAGAAACTTTCCTTTACAGAAATGCAGTGGAACGGTCCTTGAATAAAAGTAATTCAATACGTGAAAGTGCAGGGGAGGATAGAGATGAGGAGCTCTTTGCTGTTATGCTCCACTGCTGGAATAGCATTTGGAAAAGGAGGCAGCTGAGAAGGGAAGAGCATAAACCACCTTACCAATGCAAAGCTGTTATTTATTTGGTGACATAGTTAAAGCTGGTCAGGGTGGTCAGTATATCAAGTGTAAATGTCTGGGATGGACGATAGGGATAAGAAAGGCTAGAGGCACTGCCACCCACTCCCCACTGATTTCTTAGGGAAGAGACACAGTCAACAAAGTAAATATATTGAGTAAAAGTATACCTATGGAAAACAAGTTAGACCAGTAGTTGGGTAGTTTTGCTGTTACTGTGGTTTTGCTTTGCAGAAAGATGGGAGAGACACAGTATCGCACTCTCTCCTCGAGATACAGGGAAGGTACTTCAGTGGAGGCTGCGAAATCCTGGTTGGTTTTCAGTCAAATGGGCAGTAGGAAACAAGGTGCATCCTTTGTGGGCTAATTCATTTGAGAAATTGCCTTTTGGGGAAAAAAATTAGGCTCTGAAAGGGCAGTGCTGCTGCTGATTTGCACAGATGCTTTTCATTGCCATCGCAGTGGTTGGGTTCTTTCCTCGGCTATGCTTCCACCTCTGATAGTATCAGTAATTGTGCTGAATTAACACTAAAAATAGATCTACAGAAGCTTTCACAGATACCTCCATTATATTTCGTATAGGCTACACTATGAGAAATAAATGATTTTTATAATTGTTATACAGTGGCTTACTTTTGTGCTGGGATATTATCTTTAAATATTGTAAAAGTTTTTTTACAAATACTGTATTTAATTGAGAGCATTTATGCAGACACAGGATCTTCCATGATATTATGGAGGAGGGAGTTTCCCACACTTTGTCCAATTCTCTTTCTTTTCCTGAAGAAGTAGCTGGAGTTGTATCTTCCTTGGAGGATTTATTTTATCCTGTACCTCCTTGTGCTTAATATATCTCCAGAAAGCTGTGACCTAAATGGAAATGCTGATGACTCTGTTCCAATACAGGAAAATCATCCCAAAGTGCAGCTATTAAATAAAGATCACTGAGGAAAAGGAAATGAGTCCCTCACTTTTATTTTTAAATCGATTAACTATTAGTATGTCTTACCATTTTGGACACTAAAATGAATTTCAGGATTTTTAGAAAGCTCTCTTTTTAAAGCAAGAAAAGAAGTATTGTGAAATCCTTGGCATGTTAAAAGAGTTTTCTAGTTCAGTATTTAAAATTCCCTTCAGCGGGAGCTGAGCGTTGGTCTCGGTGGTACCCTTCACTGCAGAGGATTTGCAGCAATGCTAAGCTTGTCTCCATGAGTTTGCAACCTCACCTCAGAAGTAATGTATATCGTATATCGGGCAGCATTAAGTAACTACCAGGAGCTCGGTTTACTTGAATGGAGAAGCAGTAAAATGTTTGTGAACCTCCTGAAGTGTGTTTTGGGGCTGGTGTGTTCTTTATGGAAATGTGTTCTTCATGCTCCTGTGTTTCACAGTGGGTGCAGAGATGGAGGTGATACAGCGGCCACACTATTTCATCCTCTTCTGTGTCCATTCTTTGTATTGTGATGTCCCCGTGTCTTTCACTGCTACATTCAGATGTGATGGGGTTTATTTTCATACGTTTCTTGTTTAGATAAATGAAGGCATGGAGGTATCTCCTTGAGGAGAACAAGCAGGACTTCTGAAAAAGCAGGGCTTGATAGGGAAAG
>NW_009616781.1:8704-23201 GCF_000690535.1 Cariama cristata
GGATAAGATTACAGCTAAAATGTTAACTTCCTTCTTTTTAATGCTGAAATCTATGGAGAGCACACAACTTTTCTGGCCGTGTATGCTCTGTGTGTGTGTGTACATATGCTGCCTTAGGAAATGCCCGTAGAGCTGCATTATGCTCCATTGTTGTCATGTACATCTTCCTAATCCTGCTGTCCTCCCTTTCTCTCCCTGCCTCCACATAGAAATAGAAAACCTTATGTAAAACTCTCATGTGAAAAAACTAAAAATATAATTCCTTGCTGTAATGTTAGCACTGAAGGTATTACTTCAAATAATAACCACATACTCTGTGGATTTAATTATTGATTTATGGTAGTTACATTACTCTTATTTAATTAGCTTCATATAACAGTCCTCAGGAAAATATTATTAGTGATATTTTTTTTTTTCCAAAGATAAGTGTGGCTACAAAGAAAGAGAGTTGTAATTTTCTGCCTTCATCTTTATTAGTTTTTCTATCTTGTTCGTCATTATGACATTTTGATAATACCCAGGCTAACTGGAGTAGTTTGCCCTGGATGTGGAAAGGCTAAAAAGACATGCAGTAAGAATTTCATCACAGTTGGAGATTTTTATTTAAAGCTTTAAATAAAGGAAGTCGTCTTCTTTTCTTGCATTTTTTTTCCTTCATTTCTGCTCTCGCTTCTCTTCACTTTCACTTTACTTTTTTAAAAGATACTTGTTTTGGGGAACAATTAAGAAATAGGACTCATGTCCAAAATCTATCTTCATTGTTATCAAAGTCGATTTTGCAGTACTTTGATGGTAATATCAGATAACATAATATGCCATTAGCCTCATTTTCTTTCTTGAAGTTTCTAATTTTATACAGTTTTAGTTTGATGTATAAGCTGATGTCCCTAAACTGTATGGCCATGGAGACAGGTCTGAACAAGATTATAAAGGTTATTAGTCTTTTAGCTTGCTTTCCAGCGAACCACAACACACCCCTATTGACCCAGCAGCCTGCTCCTGGGAAACACCACAAACAGTCCAGGGCTTGGGAAGCTTCACTCTGAGCAGACAGAAATGGTCTAGTAGTAGAAGTAGAAAAGAAGCAACTCCTAAAAGCCTGTGCTATTTAGGTACTACCTGGATTAAGCAGCATCCAAGCTGTCATCTGGTTTTAGACAATTCCAGCTACATCTTTTGGAGCATTGAGTTCCGTATATTTAATTTTCTGGTGTTTAATGGGCTTGAGAGAAGCCTTGGCAGTTTCCATAATGCAACTAGTCCATTGGTATAGTTCTGCTGAAAACCATACTAGTAGGAAAAGCTGTGGTGGGAAATCTGTTTTACTGGATTGTTATTTCTCTGTTGAGTGATAGAATGCTTTTGGTTTACAAAAAGTACTCTTAAGGAGAGCCTAAGGTATAAGTCATAATAAATCATATTAAGCTCTTGATAATTTACTCTCTATAAAAACAGTTTAGTTCTAGTTTCTTCTCCATACTCCCAATTGGATATTGTAGTCTATGTACCTAAATTACCCTGTTACTGAAACTAGAAGACGCTTAAAAGTGTTCTTCATTGGTAAGCAGCAGGCCTAGCTAGGGGAATAGCACTTACGACTGTTTCAGGTTATAAACTAATTTGTCTGGTTTATTTTTGACATTTCAGTGGTTAAAGTTAAAAGACGCTCTCTCCTCTTACATAAAACTGTTAGCCTCTGAACTTTTTGTTCAAGTAAAGGCATTTTTACAATTTTTTTTTATCACCAGGTCAAACAGCCCTCAGGGTTATAAAATTTAACACATAACAAATCCTGGTGTTGCTAGGCACTACTTTAGGTATTCTTTCTGCCTGTAGCTAATGTCTCACTATGGAAATGTTTTTGATTATATTTTTTCACTTATGCAGTTTGGGATTTTTTTTGTGTTAAATCAGTATTAATCTATGTGTTTTTTTTTTTCCTCTTCCCCCTCTCTTATTTTTAGGTGATTGGAATATTGGATGTGTTCACACCAGACGTAACACTGGAGAAGTTTAATGACTTGTAAGTTCTGAATTGTTTTGTGTTTGCGAGCAGGGCATCGTTGCTTGTGCGGGAGGCAGCGTTGTTGCTTTTTTAAATGGAGAATTCCAAAATTGTTGCAGCATGGATTTTTTTTTTTTTCTGAATTTCATCTTAATATAACTCTCATGTGCAACTTCAAAATTGGTAGACTGAGGTTTTCAGATTGTCGTTAGAACCAGTTACCTATCTTATAAGGTGTGTACTTCTTTCAGCCCTTATTAAATGGCAGTTTGGTGGATTCCCTAATCTACCTTTCAAGTACTGATTTCTTACCCTAAGGCCCAGGTTGCCCAAACAATAGGACAATTCTTAACCCAAACAAGTAGGCTGAAAATGACACGTCTCAGTGTGATCCGTTCTAACTCAAGGATTAATTAAAAACTCTGATTCTGCTGAATTTTTTAGTGATTATCTGCGCTGTGGTCTGTTGTACTCCCTTACTGGTTTCCCAGTCCAGTGGTCGAAACGGCACATGATATAGATCGTTTCTAGCACCAGACATGTACATCTCCCTGACCTTTTGGCGGCATCTCAGACACAAGATACTTGGCGTGTCTGCTGTTTTGCCTGTGGATCCTACTGCAATTTGAATTAGAGTCACTAGGGAAACAGTGGTCAGAAGTCCTGTTGGGCTTAATGTACATTTCGTGTTACATTCGTAGAACTGTTCTGGATTTCATCTAATGCAGCTATGTTTCAAAAACAACCTTACATATTTATATGTTAACAAAGAAAGCTATCTGACAGGAAAATGTAGAAAATGAAGTACAGAAAATGTGGACCATGTGTCCATATTGATCATTTGGGCCAAAATGATCATTGAGACAAAAAGGATGTTGTCCATATTGCCTATTGTGCTAGCATTTTATATAGCATATGTAATAGAATGCACGTGTATATAATTAGCATTCAAGGTATTGTTTTAAGTGGGACCCTAAAATCATCCTTCAAGTTTATCCATCCAGTGTTAGAGATGAGCAGAGGTAGATGTGTGTACATTTAAAACAAAAGTGGAGAAACAGCTTTTGTGAATTAAGGTCAAATGGCTCATTCTTTTTGCTGACTAGTCATGAGATGTTGTCTGTGGCCTATGATATGAAGATCAGATTCAGGTGGCTAGAAGCAGCAAAGTGAGGTGGGTGGTTTCCCCAGAGCCAGTCACTAAGATTGGTCTTGTCTGACACTGGGGTTTCTCAGCTGACTTCTCGCCCTCCTGTCTAGAGGGGAGCATGCTCCTATTCAACCTGCTGCTCTGCTCTCTTGCTCCTCTAGTCTGCCAGTCCATGTATTAACCAAGATTGAAACAAAGTCCTGTCTACTTTTTGAAGGAACAGTCCTTTCCCTGCTCATGCTTGTGTTGAACTTCCTTCAGTTTTAGAAGTTCAGCTGACTGAAATGGTGTACAAAATCAGAAATGCATAAATCTTTACCAATTTAAGTCCTGTTCTACCAGCTGCTTTTCACCCCCTTCATCTCTGTTTCTTGCATTGTCCATGCCAGAGCGGGTTGCTTCTTCTCATTTTGTAAGAATTTGGGGTTTTAACTGGAATTTGCAAAGAACTTAAATGCATTAAGCATCAAGTTCTCATTGAAGTGAATTATTAATTGGTAGCCTAACCTCCTCAGATTATTTGAGGACTCCAACTGTGGATTGTAAATAGATTTTTAATACCAAAAATAAGTTCGCAAAGTTTTAAGTAGTGGATGAAGTGTTAAAAGTAAGCTTGTAGTGTTTGATCCCATTGTTGTCCTGTTCCAATCATAGAATCATAGAATCATAGAATCATTATGGTTGGAAGAGACCTCAAAGATCATCAAGTCCAACCGTACACCTGATGCCAAATGTGTTGCTCATAAATTATTACTAAAGTTTGGATTTTCAAATTCAGGTAGAAGTGGGATTTTCCTCTATTAGATTTTGTTTGTTTCTTCACCCACCTAGACCTCTCCCTATTTGACTGTAAGAGATTTGAAGTCATCAATTTGTAAACTCAGCTAATTGTGCATATGTAAAAATGTAGTCTTATTTGTCCTCCTCATCCAGTTCTTTACAGTGCTTAATAGTTATATATTGTTTTGAACTTTGTCTGTTCACATAAATCACTATCCATCCAGAGCCTTCGCATTTGTACATGATGGCAGGCAAGCAAAATCCTAATGAATGCTTGAAGGTCACTACCAGTAGCAAAAGATCTATAGGTATTTCTCTGTTTCTCTTGCCCCACCTCTTCCTACCTGTGTTTTTTTTCTAGAACAGTCACTAAAGGCTTTTTTATGGCTCGTTCCAAATATTCATGACCTCTGGGAAAATGTATTTAATAAGTTAGGGCGGGGGGGATGGAAAACTTAATGTGCTTTCAACAGTCAGGAACATCAACAAAGAAGTTAAACTCCATTTCTAAGCCACTTGGTCTGTTGATGAGAAACGTTTTGTGTGTTATACTGGGGAGAGATGAGAAATGTCGTGCTCTTCTCCATATCTGCTCTGTCCTTACATAGTTACAGAATTAAATTGCTCATCTTTTGTATCCAAAGGGTAGCGGATTTATCTGTGAATGCTGGAACTGGGAGCCTGATTCCTGATCCCCAAAGTCATGGGAAAAAAATGTTTGGTACCTCAGACATGTTGAAGATACTACCTGTAACTCCTAGAGACTAAATTAGTGTCCCATCGCCCTTATGACTTTATATTCAATTTCTATTTTGTTTATAGTTACAATTCTAATAGAACAAATTAAGTTTTTATACAGGTTTAACAGTAGAAATCAGCAGAATTATAATTTGCTTATTTTAACCAGAAGAAGCCCATTTAAGTCTAAATAATAGCATTTGTAGCTATGAAACAATGATCACATCTAATTCTTCCTTTCATGAAAATGCATCTGCTGATCTTCATAAGAGGAAAATTGATGACTTTATCCTCAGGTGCCAGACATGACTGGCTGTGTCTGTGTTCAGGCCTGACTTTAAGGATAGACTTTGAAGGATGATTTACAACGAGCAATGCCAAGAACAGTTTTGGAACTTAAGCGAAGATTGGCCTTGAAATACCAGCTTGGCATTCTCAAGCTTCCTGTTGCTGGTATCCCTTACCAGTACTAAGTACTGAAGAGCCCAGTTTATGATGACATATGAAAATTAGTGGAAGTTATTGTGGCCTCCTAGTTTGATCAACTCTATTTCTGTTATATCTGACCTTGTCTATTTGAATGAACCATCTAGGCAGTTTGGTTGCTGCTAGTTCAACACTATGATCATGATTGTGAGGTAGACAGCATTGCATGAATGTCTTAGTTTTCTGTGTAGGTGTCTTTGAAATATTACAGGTCTCTTGTTTAGTTTCTTTCTAACTAGTTCAGAATCTGCACTCTTCTGATAACTAGCAACTTTCCATAATCAGTGGCAGGGTTGGGCAATACCTCTTTATGATGATCAAAATAGATAAAAACAGGGAAACTGGGAGGGCAGGGGGATGATAATGGAATGTTTTGTAAATGGAATGGTCTATAATTTAATATTATCACTGAACTGTAACATACAACCATGTTTCAATTTGACAAATGAAAGTTATTCGGTCCTTTTTTCTTTCCTTTAAGCTACCTTGTCATGCCATTTATGGGAACAGACTTGAGTAAGATAATGAAGCATGAGAAACTAACTGAAGACCGAATCCAGTTCCTGGTATATCAGATGTTGAAAGGCTTAAAGGTTTGCAACTTCTACTATTAATTTGATTTCACAGTATTTTTTCCTAGTAAATCGTTATGGAGAGCTATAAATACTTACCATTTGATAGCAGGATAAAGTTTATCTCACCTTCTATAGTAAAAGTAATGACATTCTACACGGCAGTTGTTTTGTGATGATAAATGTTATCTGGGTTTTTCTTGTATGACAGTTTTGTCTGTGGCTTTTTTCAACCAAAAAGATAGTCATTCAAGATCTATATAGTACATTGATCCTGAATGGCCTTGGTTTCCATATTTGAGTATACCAGCAAGTCCCTGCTGTGATTTTTAGTTGCGTTCTTCCCCAGTAGTTGATTGTGGTGCTGCTTTGCCATACCTCTTACTGTGGCTAGTTGGAGAGCGTAGAGACTAAGAAATGAAACCACTGTTGTGTTCAGAGGCAGGACTCCCCTTGACTTGAGCCCTCAGCTATGTCATCAGCTTCAAATTTCTCTAATTTGGAAATGTTTCTGTGGCTTACTAATACTGGTCTGACTCAGTGTTCCTAAGGCACTCTGTGCCTAATTTGATCTAAGTGTAGTATCTTTCTGTGCTCTTCTGAGGAGCGTATATATGTGTGTGTGTATGTATATATGTGTGTATACATATGGGATTGGGGGGGGTGTATATATATTTATACCATATATATGTGTGTGTATGTATATATATATATGTGGGATTGGGGGTGTGAGTGTGTATATATATTTATACCATATCTATATGTATGGTATATATGTACCGTACATATCTGTCAACCTGTAGGTGTGGTATTTGGGGGTGAAAGTCTGACCCTGAAAGGGATTGTGAGCCCTGTTGACTCCTAGTGCTTAGGCTGGTTTTGGGCAGTGTTCAAGGACCACAGCATGTGCTAGTTTGGTCCTTGTATGTTTAAAGTCCATTTCTGCCAAGTACTAAAGCTCATTGCTAAATTTAAGGAGAGAAGTCACGGGGATTATTTCTATACTGAAATACCTTTCTGAGCCAGATGTCCGAATGTTTTCTGTGAAATTGAAAAGTATTTGTCCTTTGCGTAGCATACATGAAAAGTTAAAGAGTCTCTGAAGTCTCCCAAGTCTGGGGGCAACTTTGATAAAGAGGAAGGACTGTGGATTTTTAGTGCAAATCTGAGTGGGAGGTGGCTGAGAGGACCACAGATAAATCACTTGCAAGCCTAGACTAATAGGCACCTGAATTAAACAGCTGTGAAAAATGTCAGAAGGGAGTCCACTGAAAGAAAATAACTTTTTAAGGCCTTTTAACACACTAGCTGAGATTGAAAGGGGATTCTGGAGACTGTGTAGTCCAACCCCCCTGCACAAAGCAGAGTCAAGCTGAGCAGGCTGCTCAGGACCTTGTGCAGTTAGGTTTTGAGTATCTCCAAGGATGGAGATTCCACAGCCTCTCTGGGCAACTTGTTCCAGGGTTCAATCTCCCTTACAGCGAAAATAAGTTTTTCTTATGTTTAAATGTAAATTCCTGTGTTTCAGTTTTTGCCCGTTGCCTCTTGTCCTTTCACTGGGCACTGCTTAGAAGTATCTGGTTCTGTCTTCTTTACTGCCTCCATCAAGTATTTCTGCACATTGATAAGATGGACCATGAGCATTTTCCCAGCTAAACAGTCCTGGTTGTCTCAGTTTCTCCTCTTATATCAGATGCTCCAGTCCCATAATCATCTTCATGGAGCTTCACTGGATTTGCTTCAGTGTCTCTCTAACTGAGAAGCCCAGCGCTGGACACAGCACTCCTGGTGTGTCTCACCAGAGCTGAGAGAGGGAAAGGATCACCTCTCTCAAGTTGCTGGCAATCCACTTCCTAATGCAGGAGGCTTTTGGTTGTCTTTGCTGCAAGGGCACATTGCTTGCATTCAACTTGTCCATCAGGACCTCCAGGTCCCTTTCTGCCAAGCTGGTCAACCCTCAGCCTGTACTGGTGCATGGGATTATTCCTCCCTAGGTGCAGGCTTTTGTTGAATTTTGGTGGGTTCCTGTCAGCCCATTTCTCCAGCCTGTGGAGGTCTCACTAAATGGCAGCACAACCATCTGGTGCATGAATGTTCCTTTCAGTTTTGTGTTGTTTGCCGACTTGCTGAGGGTGCACTCTGTCCCAGCATCCAGGTCAGTAATGAAGATGTTAAACACGACTTACCTCAGTACTGACCCTAGAGGGGACACTGCTAGTGATGAGCCTCCAGCTGGGCTTCCTGCCGTGGATCCCAACCCATTGATCCAGGCAGTTCAGCCAACTGACTCCGTCAACTTTGTTTCAAGCAGTTCAGTCTACCTCACTGTCCATTAATCTAAATCGTATTTCCTCTGTCTGTGAGGGTGTTATGGGAGAGAGTTTCAAAAGCCTTGCTATAATCAAAGTAAACAACATCGACTGCCCTCCCCTCATCTACCAAGCCAGTTGTCTTATAGAAGGCTAGCAGGTTAATCAGGCGTGATTTTCCCCTTTGTAAATTCATGTTGACTACTATCAGTTATCTCCTTGTCCTTGTTACGTTTGGAAATGGTTTCCAGAATTATTTGCTTATTACCTTCCCAGAGAGTGAGGTGTGGCTGACTGGCCTTCCTTGATCCTCTTCCTCCTTGCCCTTTTTGAAGACACGAACAATATTTGCTTTTTTCCCATCATAAGGAACATCTGATCACCATAACCTTTCACGTGTTATGGAGTAGCCTCACAGTGACATTGGCCAGCTTCTCTTAGCATTCATGAATGCATCCCATTAGGGTCCACGGACTTGTGTTTGTTTAAATGTTCCCTTATCTCATCCTCTTCCACAGAGGGTAACTCTTCGTTGCTCCAGGCTTTCCCAGTGGTATCAGGGACCTATGATTTGGCAAATATTACCAGTGAAGATGGAGGGAAAGAAGGCATTGAGTACCTTGGCCTTTTTGATGCCCCTTGTCACCTCATGCTCTGCCCTACTCAACAGTGGGCCTCTGTTTTCCCTAGTTTTCTTTTTGCTCCGCATGTGCATAGAATCATAGAATCTTTTAGGTTGGAAAGGACCTTTATGATCGTCAAGTCCAACCATAAACCTAGTATGGCCAAGACCATCACTAAACAATGTCCCTAAGCACCACATCTACAGGTCTTTTAAATACCTCCAGGGATGGTGACTCCACCACTTCCCTGGGCAGCCTGTTCCAATGCTTGACAACCCTTTCAGTGAAGAAATTTTTCCTAATATCCAATCTAAACCTTCCCTGGTGCAACTTGAGGCCATTTCCTCTTGTCCTGTCGCTCATTACTTGGGAGAAGAGACTGACCCCCACCTCGCTACAACCTCCTTTCAGGTAGTTGTAGAGAGCGATCAGGTCTCCCCTCAGCCTCCTTTTCTCCAGACTAAACACCCCCAGCTCCCTCAGCCGCTCCCCATCAGACTTGTGCACCGGACCCTGCACCGCCTACGTTGCCCTTCTCTGGACTCGCTCCAGCACCTCAAGGTCTTTCTTGTAGTGAGGGGCCCAAAACTGAACACAGGACTTGAGATGCGGCCTCACCAGTGCCGAGTACAGGGGGAAGCATTGAGAAGCCCTTCTTGTTGCCCTTCATGTCCCTCACCTGGTTCAGCACCAAGTGAGCTTCGCCTTTCCTAACTCCACCTCTGCACACTTGGGCAGTGTCTCCACATTGCTGCTGGGTGACCTTCCTCTGCTTCCACCTCGTGTATGCTTCTTTTTTATGTTTTGGAGCTCTTTGTTCATCATGCGGGCCTCCTGCCACCTTCACTTGATTTTGTCTTCTAGTACCTGTTTTTTCTCACTCCTCCCTCACAGCTCCTGCACAGTGTTTTTTACTGCTCCTTATGTTTTCACAGAGGTGCCACAAACACTGCTGATGGACTGAGGTTTAGCCAGCAACGGGTCCATCTTGGAGCCAGCTGGAATTGGCTCTGTCTGACATGAGGGCAGCTCCTGGTTGTCTTCTCACAGAAGCCACCCCTGCAGCCCCCCACTCCCAAACTCTGCCACACAAACCCAATACATCCGCTTTAATTTCTGCTCTGTTTTATTCAGATGTATGTCAACCATGCACAGTTGCTCCTCTGGCCTTCCACGTTTACTGATCCAGCAGACTTCAGTGTCAACCTTTGGGGCCCACAAACTGCGCTCTGTTGGCCTCTGTGAGATAATCTAGGCCACTAGGACCAAATAATGTTCTAAGCCATTTCACTGGAATTAAATTCATTATTCATCCTTTCCGCTACACTCAACTCAAGCTAATTTTTTACAGTTCATGTATTGCTTCCCTGTAAAATTAGCCCAAATGATGTTTTTCATCTCTGGTGAATAGCATGCCTCTGCTGGAAATCTGTTTCCCAGACAGTTACCTGCAACTAAACAGACCGCTCCACTTACATGGTCCTTGAAAAAACACTTATTAGTTTTGTAATTAGGCTTTGTAATTGGGGAACTAACTACAAAACTGAAATCGTAACTGCACATTCAAAGCCCAGATTGGAGGTGAATTCCCTCTAGTTTAAATAAAGCCAGTTTCTCAAAACCTGGCTTTAGTTTCTGCATTTGTAAAATGGGAATTATAGCACAACTGTAGAATAAAAAGGATAATTATTTAGCATATGTCAAAAGGTATGTAAGTGAAAATCTACTAAATGAAGAACACAAAATCTGAGGTAGGGTCAAAGAGAAATTAATAATGTAGGACTCAACAATAAAGCATGTTTACTAAGCTTTGTGGTGGGAGTAAAACAATTTACTTGCAAGGTAGGGTCAAAGAGAAATTAATAATGCAGGACTCAACAACAAAGCATGTTTACTAAACTTTGTGGTGGGAGTAAAACAATTTACTTGCCCTTCTGTATCTGTTAAGTACTGAGAGACAAAGCAATCTTGAATACACTGTTCCTGATGTTCTTGTCCAGGAACAGCATGCTGTCCTGTGATATTATTTATTTTTAATGGTGTTTGGCAATACAAATACAGATCTGGAAGAATCAGCGTTCTGATGGATGTGCCAGACCTTCCTGTATCAAAACGAGTTGTGTGTTTCCACTGCACAAGCAGTGTGCAACACACCTTCCAGTACACCGACTCCACTTATCTCTGTACGAGTGCAGAGGAAAGTCTGCCCGTACGTTGTATGTTGCAGGCACAGGACCATAAAACCAAAATTGTACAGTGCAAGCAGCAGCCAAGGAACGACATTCAATTTGTGAGAGAAACAACGCTGCAGACACCAAGTTCAGTGAGGAAGAAGAGGTAGGAGGTGCTTCAGGCTCCTCAGCAGAGATTCCCCGTCAGCCTGTGGAGAAGACCATGGTGGCACAGGTTGCCCCCCAGCAGCCCATGGAGGACCACATCAGAGCAGATATCCATGCTGCATCCCATGGAGGACCCTATGCTGGATCACATGGATGTGCCCTGATCAAAGCTGCAGCCCATGGAGAGCCTGGGCTGGAGCAGGCCCCTGGCAGGTTTTGTGGCAAGACCTGTGGCCCATGGAGGACCCACACTGGAGCAGTCTGCTCCTGAAGGACTGCATCCTGTGGAAAGGTTCCATGCTGGAGCAGTTTGTGAAGGACTATCTCCTGTGGGAGGTACCCCACGCTGGAGCAGGGGAAGAGCATGAGGAGGAAAGAACAGCAGAGACGATGCATGATGAGCTGACCACAGTCCCCATTCCCCGTCCCTCTGCACCGCTCGGAGGGAGGAGGTAGAAGAGTCAGGAGTGAAGTTGAGCCTTGAGGAAGGGAGGGGTGGGGGCAAGGTGGTCTTAGTTTTGGTTTTGGTTTTGAACTATCCTATCCTGCTATTAATTGGCAATAAGTTAAAGCAATCTTCCCCAAGTCGAGTCTGTTTTGCCTGTGATGGTATTTGCTAAGTGATTTCCCTGTCCTTGTCCCGACCCACGAGCTTTTCCATTGTATTACCTCCCCTCGTCCTGCTGACGAGGGTGAATGAGCGAGCGGCTTGGTGGACACCTGGTGGCCAGCCAAGGTCAACCCCCCACAGAGGAAAAGAGCAGAAAGTTCTTGAAGGAAGGTGCTGTTCCCAGGATTTTATAAAAACGAGGGCAGTTCTCATTCCAGTTACAAGGCAACCAGCAGGGATGCTGAGATAGTCTGAGTAAATCAGTATCTCTGGTCTCTGTAACTGTGTTAGATCTTCTTTAAGAAGTGGTTCGCCTGAATATTTTGTCTCTTTCCCCACATTTTTGAAGAGCACAACTCTACTTACCTCAAAATTAACATCAGGAAATAAGACATTATTCAGCTACTGGTATTTTGTCATTTCCTATTGCACGGCACACATTTGAGAACAGTCTTTACTCTATCTGTTCTGTAAGATTTTGGATTCTTCTTGAGCCAATTCATCCAGCTGCAATAATACACCCATTTGGAAATTTCTTTAAGAAATTAAGGAGTGGTCCGGTGCTTGAGGGACATTCTTGCAACACTGTCCATGCTAGGAAGTGGGTTAAGCTGAAAGCTGTATTGCTAGCATGCAGAGAAAAAAGAAAATGGGTCAGTAATTTATTTCTTCTTTTACAGATATCAGTAAGTTAGCTGTTTAAGAAAGGATCTGCCAAGTTTTGCACGAAAATCTTGTACTTTTTAAGGTCTACTGTATCTGGATTAAAGACAGCCCATCTGTGTTTACTTAGATTGCTTTTTTGGTGGGGCAGGGGGAACGAAGCATATACTTAGCTCTCAGTTGAGGCATTATAAGAGAAAAATACTTGCAACACCTGGGAAGGAGGAATATACCACTCTGTAGATCTTTCTTGTAAAACTCTTTCAACTTCCCAAGCTTAGCCTCTCATTTTTATAATGCATATTATTTTTTTGTACCTTTTAACTTTGATGGACTGTATTTTGGGGGATTTTTTTTGGTGTTAAAGAAGTTACCTGCAATATGCATTTGTCCTTTGTGTAAAGTACGTAAGCACTGTATGGTATCTGTATTTATGTCTGGTCAAAGGTAAGAAGGCTGTTCATCATTTTTGTCACATTGCATACTTCTGTTGTAACAGCCTGTTTACATGTGACAGTTAAATGCACGTAGAAAAAACTCTGCATGAGTGATGTCTTGTGAAGGGATAAGAGAGATTTTTGCTATGCCTGCAGGTCAGTTCCTTGCAGGCTTCATTTCTACATTCTGCCTGTAGACTGGTTCTGGATTGGTTGTATACCAAAATGCTCAACAGGCTTGATTTAAAATATACACACACGCACACACACATATATATATATTGAAAGAAAACTGAGGTCAATCGAAAGTTCATGCTGAATTCCAGAAGATTTGTATCAAGCCCTCAGGTCTTCGCTCTGTAAGTCTATACAGTCCTTGTTTGTCAATTAGTTTCTTTTCTTGCCATTTTACTGTCTTCTTTCTATAAAGAATGACATATTCTTTTCCTTTCTTTGGTGAGCTTTGTAATTTATCAGAATTTAACTTCATCTGGGGTAGGAGAAAACAATGGGATTTGACACCACTTAAATATAATGACATGCCTCTCCTTTGTCTGTTTACTAGTTGGGCCTTAGTCTGGCATTGAATTTTATTTAAGTTTGAGCTTGCAACTTCGAAGGGCTTTCATCATGTTTTTGTTTGACAGAAAAGCTGTGTATTGTCAAAGAATACAGAAGGCAAGTGAACATAGATGTCTTTATGTAGGTGGAAAGGGGCTGGAGCTTCCAGCACTTTCAGTCTTGGGTTGCTCTTCTGCAGGAGTGCCAGTTGGGTTCCTGTTGATAGAGGGCAGGGGAGGTGGGTGACAGCCCTGTTTCTTTATTTGTACAGTATTTGAGAATGGACGAATAGCTCTTGGCCCATACAAACAACTGTTCAAGCTTCTTTTGCCATACTGATGGTAATATTTACCTGCTCTAGTTCTCTCCTTTTGTCATCTTTATTTACTGTCTTTTGTTCACATTTATGTTGTTCTTTCTGCTTCTCTGCTTTCCCTTCCCCCTCTCACCCATTTCCTCTTCAGTTTTTCCTTCCCTGACAAGTCACTCTTCATTTTGCATACTGCCTAGAACATTTTCTCCTGAGTATTTTCTAATTCCCTTTTGATTAGCTTTTTATTTTGTATACAGATTGCATATACAGACAAGAATGCTTAGAATTTAGACAAGTGTTGGATAACTTCCTAGCACAATCTGAAGCTTACATTCAAAGTTTTATGCATGCTACCAAAAATTGTCTTTAGGATAATGCACAGAACTCCTGTGCTCCAAGGCATTTTGCTCACATTAACTGGGTTCTTGAATCAAATACTGTTCAGGTGAAGTGTTAATAGCATTGTGAAGGATATGTTGGTTCTGGTCTGGATGTTTTTGGCCATGTTAAGAGTGAAAAATCTGTCAATAAATGGATAATTTAGTGAGGAGAATCAGTAAGAATAGGATCCTGTTTCAGAAGGTTATTGAACTGAAATGGAAAAATTTCTGAAGGAAGACTGGCGTAGTTCCAGTGCTGCTGCCTGCCAGGCGATAATAAAATGCAGTTAAAAAAATACTGATATTGTTAAAGAAACTCTGCAGCACAGCACTAGTGTTTCAGCTTACAGAAAGGCTGATGTGTACATTAGCACCAGGAGTAAGTGCCATTTCATGTCATCTCAGTAGGGTTGTATTGAGGAGTGTTTAGAAAATATAGGAGCGCTCCCCAAAGTGTTAATGTGATTTTGGTGCTGTGAGTACTCATAAAACCTTCAGTGGAGTGAGAACATCAGCAAAACCACGCTCTTC
>NW_009616781.1:23215-57111 GCF_000690535.1 Cariama cristata
GAGATTAACTAAAACTCTGAAGGGTGCAGTCCTTTTAATTCCTGTTTCTACATGCCACATTCTTAGGTGCAGAAATTCCTGGGTCTGCCAGTTATTTCTTTACTGTGTACAGTCATACCAGCAAAAAAAGCCTATAGAATATTTTAAGCATCTACTCTGGAAAATCAAGAGACTTCAGTAAGAAGACATTGAAATTATTTAGAATGCAAGTAGTCATTGTGATATCCTTGATCAAGATGGCTATTGGCAGAAGACATAATCTTTTTCATCGTTTATTGGGAGTCTAACTGCTTACAGATATATTTCTTTTAAAAAAGAAAAGCATATATATATATCCTGTCTGGTCTCTGCATGCAAATGACCAACTTCCTCGTTCTATATCTGGTTCCTCCCATCCCGATCCGCTTCATGCACTTGCATGACAGGTACAGCATTTCATAGTTCTTCGTTTATTGTAGCAATTTTACAGCCTATGTTCTGGGGAACAGCCCTGCGCCCTCAGCCCCTTGTGTCTGCCCCAGGAAATCCTGTGAAGCCACTTGGCATTTCCTACGGGTGATGTTAAAACTTGCCTAATCTGCAAGTAATATGTAGCAGGAACTGGTCTACCGCAAATGCCAAGACGTGCATGGACTCGGGCACGGCAGTCTAGCAGTGTGCCCGTGCGGCAGTGGAACTCTGCCATGATCTGGGCTGGACTGGTAAAGTTGTAGGCACAGGGTTAAGGGAAGTTATTTTTTTTCCCCCTCTTTTCAGAACCTACAGGACCACATCTGGAGTGCTGTGTCAAGTATAAGAGAGGAAAAAGTAAATGTCAAGGATTTTGGTTTTGTTCAGTCACTGCTTTTAAAACTTGGTACCTTAAATCCAGATCTTGTGCTGCTCAGGTTGTATGGGTTTTGTTTTAAGTTCAGAAACCTAAGTCTGAAATGCACATTGGATCTGTCTGAAGAAGCTGGCCTTGATCTGTAGCTTTACTTTCTTTTCCCCGGGCCTCTCATCAGGTGGACTATGAGGATTCCTTTGCAGAGGGACTGTTGCATTTACAAGGTTAATAGCTCATCTTCATGGCTGCTGGGGAAGAGGTCAATGGGTGGTGGGGCTATGGCTGGTTGGCAGTTACCCTGCAAAGTTCAGTGCTTCTCTGTGTCCCTGTGACACTGAGCTGACTGCCCCTGATTGGTCTTCCCTGTCTCTGACAGCTGGTTCCCAGTAACTCTTTTCCCACTTATTGCCCCATTCTTCAGAATGGAATAAAGTGAAAAGTCTCCAGGTGAAGCTGGTGGGATTTGCATCTCATCCATCTTTTCTGGGGACTTTTTAAAAGCCTTTATTGCTCTCGTGTTGCTTAGTGTCAGTAGTATGAGCTGCCATCAGTAGTATGGTCTGTGGGTTTTCAGATCAGCTCCCCACATCTGAAGTGAACAGTACTAGCAGGGACCAGGCTGCTCTTGGAAAGCACGTCCTCAGTTCAGGACAGCTTTATGCATTTCAGCTTTTGCAAAAGAGATGCCTATGTCTGAACTAGTTACTAGAGGGTCCCTTTATTGTCTATGATGAACATAGTCTCTTCTTGGGGCACCGTTCAGCTGGTGAGAGGAGCTGCATACCTCAGTGGGGAGCATTTGGTGACAGTCGTGGGTGCAGACATCTGTATTTGGTCGGGTGTCCTCCCAAAAGTACTAGTCCTAGGTGTCCAGTTTGTTGGTTTGAGTTTTTGTGAGCCCTTAAATAGGTCACTGGAAGGGTGATGAAAATGTTCAGGTAAAGGAGAATGTCTTGTAACATAACCTCTCCATGTTTCATTGAGGAAATACTGAAGGATCCAACAAGACTTCTCAGCTAAGACCTTGACTGGCTTTCATCCTGGTCTTAAATGATCTCTTAAAACTCAGTGCTGCTGGAGCATATGAATCTAAACTGTGATGGCACACCAGAGACATCTGTTGCAAGAGAACATTTCTGATACATAAAATAGCACAATTTATTTTGATACATATATATATCTAGCAGTGCCAAAAATTGACTGGAAATGGGATTTTATGTATGGGAAGAATTAAAAAAAAAATATATGATGTGTTGCAGTACTCAAACTGATTCTGTGGTTTCTCATTATTGGGGGAGGGGAAGGGCAAAATGCTAGTTTAATTGTCTGAACATTAAAAACATAGCTAAAAAGATCTTCTGTGCAATAAATAAACATTTTCTAATTTCAGGTTACATTAGCACCATGAAAAAATACTTTCTCCCCTGCCCTGGGCAACTTGTTAAAGTCAGGCCCTCATTAACTGAAAAATCCTTTCTGTTTTTACAGTATATTCACTCATCAGGCATAATTCACAGGGTAAGTGGAAACAATATGAAAGATGTTTATATTTTGCTGATGTGAGTGGTGTTTTTGTGTAAGCATGCTCATAAATATGCCTGAAATTCTGTTTATAGTGTCTCAGTTTGATGCCTTTGGTTTCTTTTTCCATGGGAACAAAAAGTGGTATGGCTACCTCGGTGTAAGCTGGGCACTCAAGTTGCACTGAATACAGCTTAGATTTGGATTTCTTAAATTACTTTGTGAAGTTGCATTGTAAGTCCCTGCAAGAGCAAATACTGTCTAAATTGAGATGGATAAGAGTTTTTTCTGGCTTTTTTTTTTTAATTGAGGTTAAACTTTTAAAAACAATGTTTAAATGTTGTTTAAATGTCATGTGAATGTCCAAAGTTGGGAAGAGGGGAGGGGCTGAAAACAGAGAAACTGAAAAAGTACTCCAAAACCTCAATTTTTTTCTGAGGGAAATTAAGCATTTGATTCTTTTGGAATCCCTGCTGTGTCTAAAGTCCACGTAAAATCACTTTTGCAGTGTGAAGAAGGAGTTCTGAATGATGCCCTCATGGTACCAAGCAGCATAACTTCCCCCAAAACTGCATCAGAACAGTAGAAGCTGGCCGTTTGTTATAAAAGATCAGGAGCACCACAGAAAGTGCACATTGTATAGTAGCTTTAAGCTGGACATGGAAACTATGCAAACTGCCAAAATAATGTACTAAATTGATATTTTTATTTCTGCAACTGCTGTGGTCATGATCTAAATTTACAGTTACTTAGACTTTTTCTAAGGTCCCTCTTGATGTCTCTTGGTTTCATTATGGTTCTTTGCACCAATTTGTTGCTCTCCAAGGCCCCTCTGATCTTAAAACATCTTCATATAAAACAGGTGGATGCCTGTTTAAAAGTTCAGAGAGAAGCTTCTTCTAAACATCTTGTGCTAAAGTTTGTCAAACAAAGGTTTGAAAAAACTAAAGGAAAATTTATTTCTGATTTTTTTCTTTCTCTTTATAGCTATGAATGTCTAAGAGTCACTGATGTTGCAAAATCTTCTTAGTCATTGCCTGTACTCTTCCCTTTGCTGCTAAACTCAGAAGTACAACTTTTGAAGATCATCAGAAGTCTCTACAGTAGCTAAAGAGGCTTAAGGGAATTTTTTTTTCATGTCGCAGTCTCCATTCAATTGACTTAGTTAGGAAATAGGCTTTTATGTAAAATCTTGTTTGATTCCTTCAGTACTCCTTGTAAGTCTATCAGGGTATGGAACCTTTTTAAAGTATATTTTGGTATGCAATATGTACAGTCCAGAAATATGTATGTGAATCCTTAACTTTGTGGTGTTAGTATTAAATGCAACAAATTTATGTCCAAACCCCACTCACAGTAAGATGAGCAAGTTTCTCCACTGGCAAGTATTTTCCTGACTTCTAGCAAAAAACATTTGATTTGTCTAGGGGGAAAACATACTGGAAAGAAGCCAAACATATGCAAGTTTGTGTCTTCGTTTCTGTTCTTTGTATTTAATTTTCTAATGTAGATTTATGACATCGTTTTACCTGTTGCTGTTCTAAGCAGTTGTATGAAAATGATTAAACCAAAATGAAAGAAAGAAAGAAAAAAAGTCTGCTTTATGGTGCTTTCTGTAATATAAGTAAATAACATCCATGTCAAATCTGATTACAGGATCTAAAGCCTGGAAACTTGGCAGTAAACGAAGACTGTGAATTGAAGGTAGGATATGTTTATTTGAAAAAACAGTCAGATGTATTAGAAATACACCACAGAAGACAATGAGTGCAACAGCTGTAGACATCCTGGCTGGTTTCAGTGATGGGCCAGGCTTTCAGCTCATGGGCTTTGAGGAGTCATGGACAAATCGGGGAACACTGGAAAATGAAAGGGAAGAGCATCAGATGAGCAGTGGTAACAATATTGAAAAAAAATTACAAGAGACTACTCCTTGTAAGTGTTTTCCCATTTGTCTGACTTCAGTCACCACAAGAATAATTAAATATTTATTTAAGAAATAGAGCCCTGAATAGTGAGAATCTATTCCTCTCCCATTTATATGTTCTTGACTGACATAAATGTGCATTTCCTACAAATGGCAGAGGTGATGATCAATTTCTGAGATCATTCTGGAACCAAGCACAAGAAATGGCTGCGCCTCAAGCTAGAAATGTTACCCAGGATGTCCCAGCTGAAAACATCCAGTCCAGACAGGACACTGCGGGAAGCTGGCGCCCAGTGCTAACACGGGAGAGGTGGGGGTTGACTCCAAGATGTAGAGGAGAATTTCTGGTGAGGAAGTCAGTGCTGCAGGTTATTGCATTCATGGCATCGTTGAAGCGGTTCCTGACTTGGGTCCCTCTGGCTGAGTGAAGGGCAGTGTAAGAATCGAAACTGCTTCTGCGGGTTTGGCACTGTCGGAGCAGTCCATGGCACAGCTGTGTGCCCGCACCAAGGGCATGTGCGTGACAGTAACAGTCACCCTTTTCCTGTGTGATGTGTGTGTTGCAATGAATACTGGTATATTTTTATACAGTCGCTCAACTAAAAATACTTTTCAAGAAAAAAATCGTGTCATGGTTACAGTTGGATAAGAGCTGTAATGGAGAGCTGGTTTTATCACTTCAGAGAAGCATGAGAGGAATCACATGCAGCTCGCCATGAACAAGAACATCTTATTTCTTTGAAAGTGGTTCCTTCTGCACTGTTACAACTAACAGTAGTATCAATTGCATGTAGACTACAGTGTATTTCGTAGCAAGAATCTGTCAGTTCTGCTTCATTTTTGCTCTTAATTGAAGTGGTGAGAAAAAAAAAATTCATTAATGCGAGACAATTCCTAATTCAGCCTTCTGTAGTTCAGCTATTAGCTGTTTCTGCTGCTACACTGCAAGACAGGTGCATTTGATGGCATTTTTTGTATTACCTGGTTGCCGCTTCTCTGTGGCGGGACAAGTATTGACATGTACCGTGACTCCCTTCATCCCACCTGTTCCGGGCTTCCTTCCAAAGATGGGCAGGAGGATGGTGCACACTCACACCTCTTCCCAGTATGGAAACTGGGTTTAGCTGGCATGCACCCTTGCAGACCAGGGCTGTAGCACCCGTTGTGGAAAGTTATCTGTCCTGAAGTGTAGGTGTTGCCACTCCCTTGGAAATGTTCTCAGTAGAGTCCATCTGAGTAGCAATTCTTCTACTGCACGACTGAACTGAAATACTGAATCTGACCTGTTCTGACTGCAGTTTCTTACATGTATTGGAAATCTTCCAAAGCCTGTTAGAGTGGATAATATTTGTACTTCAGAAATAATTATGCAATGTACCTTGACCTAGCAAAAATGCATTTATTTGGCTCTGTAGAATGACTTTGTTATAAAAAAGCAAATTATTTATTACAAAGTAGAATTATGTAGTACCCAACACTGCTTATTTTAGGAATATAGTTAGAATTGGTTTTGTCACCTATCTTTTCTTAGCTCTAGCAATCTGAAAGGCTAGTCAGGGTCTTTCAGTTAATTATGAAATCAAGCTGCATCTTCTGTCCTGTCCTTGAATCATGACTGGCCTATACATCCTCCCAAAACAACAGTAAATTTGAATGGGGATTTTTGTGTCCTATGGCCAAGGTTTCCTCCCTAAAAGATACATAAGTCTTTATGGGAGTAGTTCAGTTACGTGAGAATTCCAGGTCTGAAGAAATATAAAAAGTCTAACTCTACAAGCTGGGAGATACAGAAGAAGATCAAAGGTTGTGAAACACTCCCTTAGTTAAATAAAATAAAAACTGATGCAACACTGCAAAAATGTTTTTTAGCATACAACATACAAACTATGTACTTGCATGTAGCTGTTGTAATACAATTTTTTGCTCTTTGGAGACTGACCTGAACATTCAGGGTCCTGTCATTTCAGAATTTCCCTGTCTCACACAAAAAGCCATTGTCTTCTCCTGGCTTGTAAGTGGCCAAATGACAAGTGGGTCCCAGGGTGATGGGGGAAAAAAAAAAGAATCTAGAAAAAGCAGTTGTACATGTTTCTCTTCTCCACTCCCCCAGCTGTGCAGTGAGACTTTGAGATGCAGCCCAGGTCTTCCATGATATGATAACTGTGCCTCCTTATTTAACGCAACTTATTTTTCTGCTGCCCTGGGCATTTTTAAGCTTTTAGATAAACTGAGGCAAATAATTCTGTATCAGAACACAATTTTGTGTAATGACAAGGAGAAAATGTAGCATTAAGCTTTAGTTTTTGTTTCTTGACTCTGAGAGTGAAATTATGATGTCCCTCGTTGTACAATAAGCTCTAATATTATATGCAGAAGAAAAGTGCAAATTTGCAATTAGGAAATACTGGTTGCCAAAAGGCAAGTCCAGTCTATAGACAGAAAGCAAACTATAATATCTTGAGAAGTATGCATAAAAATTATCAAGGCAAGGATTTAACTGGGATCTCTCTTACACCCAAGGAGTTGAACTGACTTCCCCTGTGTGCGTGCGTTCGGGTGCAGTGGGCAGGATGTGACCCTGCTCAGAGAGCGCACCTTCAACGTCAGTTTATGCGGGCACAGGACCACGCTGCCAGGGATAGTCCAGCTCTTTTCCCCTGTGTCTGTGCACTCAGCAGCTTCCCTTGCATCAGCTCCAGTGGCGATGAGGCTGTAGGCAAGTTGGACTAGTTCCTTAAATTGGTAATTAATTAGTAAGCAATCCGTTTTATTTTTCACAATGAGCTTTCTGGCTCCCTCGTCTGATACTCTGAACTGCTACATAGGAATCAGAAAAGTAACAGTGAAGGGTACGTGAGGGGAAATCACTGCCCTTTCTGCAGTCTCAAAGGTACAAGTTATTTTTGTTAGGGTTACTGAGGCAGGTTAGGAAAATTAAGTTTGCTGAGTAGAAGGGGAGCTTATCCTTGAGGAGCTGAGGGGAATTTACTCTCTCTGTCATAATTCCTGCATTATAAAAAGGATTTTCAAACTTGCTCTGAAAATAGCTTCGGAAGTTTCAGCTGGAAAGTTGAAGATTGGAGGATGAGAATAATTGTTTCATGTGAAGATTGTTGTTGAAGTGGTACCGTGTTAATATTAAGTACTAAAGGGATACACTTGGTTCTGAGCCTAATGAATATGTAAATGAAAAGAAATCCTGAATTTAATACATAACACACAAAAATTCTTACTGTCATTTTCTGCTTTTAGAAAAATAGAAACTCAAATTGTATTTTAGCTGTTTCCAATTCCAAGTGTCACAAGCCTTAGTATGGAAAATGCCTAAAAAGCTGTGACAGAATAGATGGTACCACGTATGGCTTTTGACCTGTTATGTAAAACTTCCTTTTTCCTTCCACCTCCCCTCCTGTGTTCCTGGGAAAACATAATGTATGCTGTATATAAAACTGTATTTTGCTCTTGCAAATATTTTGAGTCCGGTAAATCTTCAATACCCAAAGAATCTGCCGTAATCAAGTGCATTTTATTGGTAAGAATAAAAATCTCTCCTTTTGCATCCCGTTCATGTTTTTAAATTGGTAGGTAATCAGCAGTTCTGGAGAAAACATGGAAATGATGTTTCAAGTATGGCAATAAAGATAAGCCATAACATTTTATACTCTTGATCTATGAATGAAAATATAATTTTCCGTTCTGTTAGTGCCAGGGAATGATGAAGCTGTCCTGAAATATTTTTAAATGTTTAATTACAGAAAGCATTACAAAAACATCACTCTTGGTAGAATAATGCACACGTGCTCCTGGTTAAAACTTCTGCCCTGTCTATATATATATGTGTGTGTGTGTATGTATAGATATACACATATAGATATATATACACACACACATATATATATGTATATATACATATATATATGAAGCCTGATACACCTGGAAATTAGTGGCTGGTCATACAAAACTACATAGTCAACTATGTGTGGATGATAATGATTTATCTTGAATAGACTTTACTTACCCAGGCCCCCTGCTTCCTGTTAGAAGCATGAACTTCCCGATAAATACGAACTGACTGTCATTCCAGGAGTGGAATTTCTTGCTGTCGGCTGCATCTTTGGCACCATTGTTTGATGGTCCCTGCAGGTGGGCCTTATTAGGCCAATTTTGTAGAAGTCAACAAAAGGACGTAACATTCATTTTTAATCTTGCTGCTGTACACATGGCTATATCTAGAGATAAATACCTGAAAGCCTTAGAAATAAGGTGAACTGCGCATAATCCTTTTTAAAAAATTGGACTGACCTTGCATTCCTTACAGAGGGTTGTTCTGTAGTTGATGCAGTTGGTTGGAGAAAACTCAGTGGAACTAAATAATGGTAATTCCCTACTCTTGTTGCAGATTTTCAGTGTGACCTAGAGGAAGCCTTCCTTTTTATGAGTCTTTCATAAAACAGAAATAATGATACCTCCTTACTTCAGAATATTATTGGAATGCACTTTTGAATCGTGATGCTGCCTGGGATACGAGAGCAATGAATACCGTCTAAAATGCATGATGTTCTTTTAGTCCTAACATGATACGATGGTGATTCCAGGCCAGGGAATTCTTTGCATTGAATGTGCCCAGTATCTTTTTAATTAATAATTGAATAATTTATTATTTTCTTCGCTGGTTTTACAGCTTTTAGTGTTGCTATAGGAGTATGTAACTTGGAAAAAAAAATTGGAAAGCTCCTTGCTACTTCTGTCTTGATTTTTAAAATGAGAGCAAGATACTTCAGTGACAAAAAGATGCAAAACTAAACCAATCTCTGCAGATTGCTCCAGTTCTTTTATTTTCCACATTTGTAAAGTCTGTATGAAATAGATAACTACCTGTCTGATCAGGATGTTCTTTGTGCTTCCACTACAGATTCTGGATTTTGGATTGGCAAGGCATACAGACAGTGAGATGACCGGTTATGTGGTTACAAGGTGGTACCGAGCCCCAGAGGTCATACTTAACTGGATGCATTATACACAAACAGGTCAGCATCTCTTCAGAACAGTCCTAACAGAGCTAAAGGGGTCACTGAACCAGACAATATGCAAGCCAAGTCTTTGTTTCTGAAGTGAATGCGAAATTGGAGGTGGAAATGACCATATAATTATGCAAAACTTCCTTGTAGATAAATTGCAGATAATAGTTTAGTGGTTGTGCGTTTTGAGGCTTTTTTGTATATTTTCTGAGAGTAACAGGAAGTACTACAGTGGTTGGAAAAAAGTGATATAAATGTTTACAGATGTGACCGTCTGGTCTGTGTTCTTATGTTCTGCACTGACCGTCATCTTCCTGCAATGGTGTGCTGGTTATGACTCGAATAGACAGGGAAAAATGGTAGAAGGAGGGAATTCATGTAATGCTAGGATAACTATGGAAGTTTTTGAAAGCATTGAAGATTTTTTTATTTTTAAGATAATTTTACCTATACCATGCATCATACTTGGCAAGGCACTCTTGTAACAGGCTATAAAGGTAAATTTTCCGCTTCTTTAAAATATATTTTAAATTAAAGTTTATGTGCATTTAAATGGACAAGTATTCAGCAAGTTAATGGGACTATTGGTCTTTTTTTCAGTTGACATCTGGTCTGTGGGCTGTATAATGGCTGAGATGATAACAGGGAGGCCTCTGTTCAAAGGAAATGATCGTATCCTTCAGTGAATTTATGACACTAATGTAAGAAAATGATGAGCGATTCTTATGTGATACAGTAGGTCTGTTCAAAAACTGGTAAGCATAAATTGAAATGAATAGTAAAATGGCTTGCATCTTTCTCATTAATTGGTTATTTGATATCTGTACCACTTTTGCATATCTGCTAATTAAAACTCGTATTTCTGAACTTTTTCAATAGAGAAAGAGAGGTGATCTTTGAATCACATCTCAAATCATCAGGTAAAAGGTTCTGTGACCATAGAAAAGGCATTTTTTTTTTTTTTTTTGAGTAAGAGATTCTACAATTACAGAACATGCATAGAAGATTCTACTGTAGTATACAGACTTATGTGCACATGCTACTCCATTTGATGCTTTTTGAGACTTTTACCAAAAAATGTTACGTATGTAACATCTTGTAAAATGTTTTAGATTTACAGGAAACATCTAGTCCTACCATTTCATTGCTGAGGAATTAAGAAAACAGTTAAGATTAAGCCATAATTCAACCTCAAGTGATTCTTTATTGGCAGTAGTAGTTCTGATAGTTAAAAGAGGATGATGTTAATAGAAGACAGCAATAATTTTTTACTTTTTTTTATTTGTTTGTTTCCCAGCTTTAGTTACATTTGTGTTTAAGTACTTACATGTAAATTAGGACTTCATTGCATGGTTCATATTATTCTCGTTTTGTGAGGAGAAACATAAAAGAGGAGGATGTCATTCACCAAAAAAAAAAATAACAGGGACTATGGAAAAGTAAAATACATCAAATTATTTCAGCTGTACAGATTTTAAGTACACATTAGTTCTTAACGGGAAAATACTAAAATGCCTGCCAAAGAACAGCCGTTGACTAACACAGAGTGTTTCTCAACTAGTGCTAACCTTGAGCATTCTGGTACATAAATAAGGAAATGAATGAGCCATAATTTTCAAGTTGCACTGTGAATGTAAGAGTGGAAAAGCTAGTATTTCAGTCATACTGGGTTTTGGAGATTTCAGAACTATTGGCTGAAGTTCTGCATCCTGTGTTATGAAGGAAATTACCCCAGCATATAATAGTCCTTGCCGGCCTTTGAGTATATGAATCAATATTACTTATTGTCAGGGAAATGCAGCCGTGGCTTCAGCCGTGGGTAGGTGAATAAGAAAACAGCTAATTTAAGGGATTTTTGTTTTAGTATTATGAATAGATTATCCTGCAAACTTGGTATGGGATTTTATTTATTTCATCAGCATTGCGCACCATTGCCTTTTTCTGCAGAGGTTGGTGGAATCTTCATGTGCTCTGAGCTCTGATCGAGCTTGTAGCTTCTCATCTGCTGCTCTTGCCAGAGCAGTAAACTAGTCGTAAAGCTGTTCTCTGCAGCATTAGCCTGCTGTAAATATGGTGTTTGCTCTTTGAAACAGCTAATATTGTTGCTGATTAATCTGTGCTGGTTTAGGACACAGAAGATTAGGGAGTGTTCCAATGCCTCATCCCAGTGTCTCCAACATCCCAGCATCCAGAATCAAGCTAAACATACGGGAAATGAGGAGGGGGATTAATTTTTTTCCTCTTGGAAGTTTCTCAGTATGGAGAATAACTAACAGAGACTGGTTTACTCTGATTTTTGTTCCATTTATCATACCGCCTGATGTTCCCTGTGACTTTTCCTACCTCTATGTCACCTAAGTGTCGTATAGACCAAGGCAATACATGTGTTGATTGATAAGATACTCCAATACTTTTGGCCTGATTTTGACCAAAAATACAGAGAAGGCCTGATGATACTGGAGGAGTTTGCAGATGATTCAATTATGTGTTCTCCAGTTACAGGAGGTTTTATTTCAGGTGCTTTCAGTGTCTTTGCCTTTTGTAAGAAAACTGGAGAACTTTCATCTCATCTTTTATAAATCTTCTGTTCAGTTGTTGCATTGTGATTTTTTTCTTCATTCTCCAATAGTGAAGAAACGCACAGTTTTTGCAGGGTGCTTAGTTTTCTTATGGTGAAAGACTTTGTTCCTTATTTCTGGTATTCAGATCTGGACCAACTCACTGAAATAATGAAAATAACGGGTACACCAACTCAAGATTTTGTTCAAAAACTGCACAGTCAAGATGTGAGTATTCTGCATTGACAGTTGGTTTTACATGTCTTAATTTTAAGTAAGCCACGCTCAGTTCTTAGACTGGCTGAGATAATATTTATTGACTACTGTAATGACCCCTGATGATACATCTTGACCTTGAAGGGCTTTGCACACCCAGAATAGCTACTGGAGATGAAGGCAGAGGGTTGCAGAAAATGATCAGAACACTTGAAAAATCTGTATATTTAAATGCTTCAAAGTTTCCAGTGTCTACCATATAAAAAGTTGAGCTGATGCATTAGTATTTTTATTGGAAACGTACTGAAAACATTAACCTATTCAGAAAACCCTGTTGTTTGCAGATGTCTCTGACTTTGTCTTTTATATTCTTATGTGGATGTCCTTCTAGAATCCATAAGCCCCTACTATAAAGAACCTAAAATTATTCATTAGACTAACTATACAGTTTAAATACTAACGAATTACTGTATAAGGTTCGCTTCTCGAGATTCCTGTAAACTCACTATGACATTCTTTCAAATGATGCATACATATTTCTTCTAATTATATATAAAATATGGAGCACTAATAATTAAAGCTTTACATTATCATTTCTTAATCACAGTTAAGGCTTGTTTTTTTAAAAAAAAAAAATTCCTTTCAACAAGAAGCTGAATATAATCAGGGTTTATGACCTCCAAAAAAATTCATTTGTACAATGTGCTATCAAATTATTGTTGAGTTACCTATTAAGCATATAGTTAATGTTGTCACATTGCAAAGGCAGCAAAGGTCTAATTTAATACTTGTGTTTCTTTTAAGGCAAAAAACTATATCAAAAGCCTGCCAAAAGTCCAGAAAAAAGATTTTGCATCCATCTTGAAGTATGCGAATCCTTTGGGTAAGACAGTTTGTGTGAATGTGTACAGTTTGTCTTGTTCTTGTGTTTGCCTTGGCGGCAGCAGCAGTATCAGTCATGTGATAGGTTATGTGATGGTTCTCATGCTTTTCTATCTCTTGCTTTCCATTATTCATAACTTTGATTGTAGTGGCTGAACTTTGCCAAGTTTAGACCCTGCCAGGAATCAGATGTTTCTCAGAAGTGTCAAAAAAGAAGTATTTTGTGTTTTAGACTTTGATCCATCATCTGCTTAATGGTTTTACTGGAGCAGCTTTCTGAAGAGCCCTGGGAGATTAAATATATGTAATGCATTTTTCTCTGTATTGTATTTGAAATAAAATTCTGAAAGCTCAATCTGATCTACAGTAGAAATGCAAACAAATAGAAAGCTGACATTTTCATCATGGAGTTAATATATCCTGAGAAACATCTGTGCATTCCTGAGAAGTACTGGCTTGGATTTGATAGATGTAAACAGCCAGAAGAGCATACCAAGTGTGCATAACTGTGACATGACCCGAGGCAGCCAGAGCTCTAAGATGGCTCTGCCCAAACCTTACCCATTTCCCAATGACCTGAACAGTCACAAAGCCAGTTATATTAGAATATAAATTAGGATAATTGAATCTTCTCAATTTAAGAGATTAAAATTGTATATTCAGGTGCAGTAGAAATAAACATGATTAATAAGCAGCTCTTACCCTGACTTGCATGGTTAGCTCACTGACCTTCTCGGCAACAGAAAACTACACATTCCTGTTTAGTTCTTAGAACGTTTTTACCTCTCACCTCTGTGGCCATCTGGCTGCTCCTGACGTAGAGAACAACTGCTCCTGGACTGGGAGAGAAGGTTGGAGAGAATCCACGACGTGGCAAGCAGGAGTTGCAGCATCCTGTCCCGTGCCGCTGTCTCTTCCTATGAGCTCCTCCACCCAACCCAGGAACGTTGTTTCAGGACAGAAAAACAGAGAATAAACAAATCGTTCATCATATCTGTTTACACTAGCACATTTTGGCAATCTTAACAGTGGACCTGATCCAAAATCCACTGGAGAGGAACATACAAGATTTTCATGGATTGTTTTGGCTGAAGTCAAAAACACATAGCAGATAAAGTCAGCGCTGAGATTCTGAGCGTGGACAACTGACTCAGTGAACTTCAAAGTGTACTTGGTCACATAGAGAGCAATTCTCATTTGCTGTACACTCACCTGTTCATTCTGTTGCTGTCAGGTTGTGATGTACCTTAGAAGCACGACAGGGTGGCAGTGAGGGAAGGCACCTGGGAAGGCCCCAAGTGCAGTGGTCCTGGAGCCAGAAGCTGAGAAGCCGTTAGCTGAGGTGAAGTGGCTGTATTGCGTACAGAAGTAAGGGAGCACCTCTGGGTTGCATCAGGCTTCATATGCATCCCAGCTTGCTCACAATGCTATTTTGTCATGCAGATAGGCCCCACTGGCTATAGAGTGAACACCCAATGATTCTGCTTTGTAACTGTGTATTTATTTGAAGGATCTCCGGGGCAAGGTTACTATGTACAAGCTGGAATCAGTGGCATGATCTGAATACACTGTTTCTTTTCTGTGCAATAGCTGTAAACCTTTTGGAGAAGATGCTGGTGTTGGATGCTGAGAAGCGAGTCACAGCAGCTGAGGCTTTGATGCATCCTTACTTTGAACCAATTCACGATCCTGAGGAAGAAATCGAAGCTGAGAAATATGATGACACATTTGATAATATGGATCTTCCTCTAGATGAGTGGAAGCGTGAGTTTAGTTTTGTGATGTCTTCAAAACTAACCAGATAGAAAGGCCATCCAGAAATAGGAATATTCCCCTTTACCTTCTCTGCTTTTGATGGAACAGAGTAACTGGCATTACAATAGAGAAATGCTACTGATAAGCCAGCGTTCCTCTTATCAAGTCGTCCTGGAACAATCCCCAAAGGTTGCTTCTCTGCCTCCTAACAGAGGCTCTCCTTCTCCTTTATGTGTCTGTCCTCCCATCTTCCACAATGTAGGAAAGGAACCGTTTCTGTAACGTGTTCCTTCCAGCACATAGGACAGGCAAACAGATTCCTCAGCTGTTGGCTCTATAGGACTGCAATGGTTGCTGGCCTTAATTTTAAGTTAGGTTCTCTCAGGGAGAGAACACATATCTCTCTCAGCAGAGATTTAAGTCTGAATCTAGTTTTCATCTAATGTCAGAGGTTTGTATTTTGACTTCTACATGAGGACTTGACTTTTAAAGCTAATTTGCTCAGTAGCTCCTTCTGAGGATATCACCCACTATACTGTAAAGTCAATGCTTGCATCCCTTTGAAAGCACCTGTAACATTTCAGTATTGGGTGGCTACTTCAAATCTGAAATGGTGAAAAAGTGATCTTCAATTCTGTTACTTTTTGTACTCTTTATTTCTTTTTTGCCTGAAGAGGTCTCTCTCTTCCTGACCTAAATCAGAGCCTAACCATGCTGGGGGTTGCACCTTGCTCATGTCTGTGCAGCTCCTTTTCTGATTAGAGCTGCAACACTATATTTATTCTGTTGTTTTCCAGGCATTACATATAAAGAGATACTGAACTTCAAGCCACCCCAGACATCGGAGTCAAAGGAGACAGCGGTGTAGTTGTATGACTCAGTCTTTTCAGAACTTGGAAGAAAGCAAGAAAGCTGTAAATGTTTGTGACGTTTCAGGTGTATAAAACTTTTATAAATAAACTGGATGTAATCTGTTTCATCTGCACTGTAAGAAAGAGCAATGTCTTTTACTCTGCATGTGGAAGTTAGTGCCTTTGGGAGTAGCATTTCAAAACTATCCAGAAACTTATTCCTGCCTACAACTTCTTCCTTCTGCACAAAAGGATTCAGACTGTGATAACTCGGTGCCGTCCTCAAGAGAGCAGGTAGGACTAATTCATCAACTCGGATATCAGAAGAGTACAAGTTACCACCCTGAGCAAGCTGAGACACAGAGTATGTCAGAGATATACCGTGACTGCTCTCCAAGGCCTCTGAACTATCTTGAATGCAAGAAGTATTCCTGTGACTTCCTCTGGAATATTTCACTTTGGTAAGACGCCTGGGGAGGCTAATCAGCTTCTGCTACCTCAGCTAGTGCAGCAGGTAGCAGAGACAGTGCCCGAATGAATGCCTATGTCCTCTGTCCTATGTGAGTGGAGGAGAACCTGAGCTCCAGCCAGTTCTGACAGGTCTGGGCAAGAGGCAAGAAGCAGAGAAGTGTTGATGTCCTAGATTTTTTTTCAAAGTAACCAGCATAGCAGGACAAGATTTCACAAACAGACTAGGTGAACAGTCACTGGATAAACAATCGCTGTCAAGGGGTACAATATTTTCCTCTAAATACAGTGCAGTCTCTTTGTATAATAGACTAGGGATCAAGGATTTCCAAGGAGAAATCCTTAAGACTTTCTAAAATTTTGTAAGCTCTCTAGCATCTTAGTATTGAAATGATCACTGCGAAAGTACAGCTTCTCAGAGGACATACTGGTTATAGAATCATTGGTGCTGATTTTAGAAATAAAGCTGCACACGGGTCACATTATAGAAAATAAAATGAAGCAGCTGTTCATTGGGAATGCCTGCAGGAAGCTGTTTTGTTCACAGTGTACAGAGGTGCTGCCAGGTGCAGAATAACAACCTTTTTTTTTCACCTTCTGAACTCACCTTACTTGGAAAAACCCTGAGACTTTCTGTTGAGAGGTGCCTTACCAGAAGGAGTCAGCTTCCTGCCAGGATAGATTGGTTAGACGCTTCATTAGTTCCTCTTACTGTATTTTCGTAGGTGCTTAGTTCCTAATAATCTCTCAGAGGTAGGAAAAAGAAATTGGCAAACCTTTGGTAAAGAATTTCTTTGTGAGATTGCTTGTCCTTGTTAAAGATAATATCTTTACAATTGACTGACTGGATGTGGATTATTCCCAATGCAATGTGCTGTTGTGTGTTGCTACTAAGTGAAAGGGTTGTGAAGGAAAACATTTGATCTTAGCAGGTAATAACTGGAAAAAAAGTAAGAAATTACTTGGGGTTTTTTGCTTTAATAACCAATTTAAACCAGAAGTTTAGTCAAGGCACAGTTGTTCTGTTTCTTTCAATGAATGTTTAAGTTTAAAACCTGTAAATATTAGCATTTGTTTAAAAATTCTTTGTGATGAGCATTGATTAGCTGAGACAGGCACCTAGAGAGACTAAATGGTAACAGAAACCTTGAATTATTGATGTATTTGACAAGTCATTAAAAACTAGTTTCAGGAATGCATTATTGATGTATTTGACAAGTCATTAAAAACTAGTTTCAGGAATGCATTAAAAAAGGCAGAGAATGTAATTTGAAACAAAACATTTTTCCACCTTACAGGTCACTAAGGAAGGCACACTTAAGAGTCATATCCCATTTTGCACTATTGACTTTCTGCTTGGACTACATTTTTACGTTAAATAGGAACTTTAGTTTTTTACAGAATAGATGTTTTTTCTTAGGATCACACTCTGTGGTCCTCTTAAAAGTCATGGGAGAAAAGTGCCTATTGGAATTAGAGGGCTTGATAGAGCCAGTCAGTGGGAAATGGAAAATGGTAAAAACTTCTTTGAAAATGCTCCCTCTGTATTTTAAATGGAATTTCAACATCCTGAATTCTAGTAAATATCTAAAGTCTTGAGGTAATGCAGATGGCTCAAATGTTAGTTGGACTTTGAGGGAGCATTTTTTTCATTGAAAAAGTGCTTTGCGTTTTCTTCATAAATGCCAACGCTTCAATGGGCATTTTCACTTCCCCCGGCTTTAGCTTTAGTGAAGTCAAGCCCTAAAACCCTCCATTAACTGAGGTGGACTTTTCCCTCTCTTAATCTTCAATTTGTATTGGAGAAGCAGCTAGCCCGCATGAGGAAGACATAAGAAGATAATGTTGTTTTTTCTAGATACTGGAGGAATATAGAACTCTTAAAATAACTGAAGAGAAGACCTTGATGCATGTGCCGGCAAAGACAGAAATACTGCGGTGCTGTCTAGTCAACAAAGAGTCTGTAAGGTAAAATAACAAATGTGGAAAGTTTTGTCACATCTTGGCAAGATGTTTCTGCAAAGAGATTGAGATCTGCAGAAACAGCTCCAAACAGCAACAGAGATTATTAGTATAAATAGCTCATTAAAAGAAATGTGAGGTGAAAGCAGAAATATTTTGCATGGGAGGCAAGTGCTGCTTCAAAGGGAGAGACAACATTTCCTAAGTTTTTGTTTGCTATTTCTACTGGTGCTAAGCAACTCAGGAATAAGAACCCAGTTTCTGTTTGCCTTAAAGAGAAATGTAAATACGTTCTGCATGTACTTGAAATGTATTGTGACAAATAAAGATTGGGGGTTTGTTTTTTACACAATAACGGTCTTATTTTCCCCATATGTATTCCCAAATGTATAATCACTCCTGAAAATATTATTTTCAGTATAAGGGAACTGTATTAAACCTAATATTGTAGGTACATGTCATGTAATATGAGCTGCTGATGTAGTTTATTTTGGAAGTCAGTCAGACCACAGATGCTAACCTTTCTCCTATTTTCCAAACTTCAAGTCAGCCATGGAGCTGATCTGATTGTACTACTGCCACCTAATTATTTCTTACAGCATCTTGGGTTTTACCAGACGTCTCTGCTTTGTTCTGAAGGACAGGGTTACAGTCCTGAAATGCAGTTGCATTCCTCAGCCTCATTTTAAAAGTCAAAGTCAGATTGACAGTCATCAAGCATATACGTCTTTGAATTGGACAGGGAAGTTTGAGTTAACAAAGTTCTAGTAGGATATATGGGGCCTTTGCCCTGAAAACCTGTGTGCCCCCTGACTGTTTTAGAGCAAGATTGTCCCCCTAAGTATTAGTCTTCAGGGCACTGCAGACTCACCATTCATGTCGAATTTTGGTAATGTGGTGTTGAGGGCCAGATGTGGCTCACAATTCCACTTCTTGATTATTTTCTAGGTTTTTTACAGGATAACACTGAGGTGAGTGCTAATATGTGTTCTGCAAAATCTGTTCCAAAGATCCACTTTGTTCTTGATTCGGAACTACCAGGCATATGAGCTGGGTGGGATTCTTTGACTGGTCTGCTTCAGCGAAGGTTGTCAGAGAATGAAGCATCTGTTAGGTGCTGTCATTCACTGGATCTTGGTATGAAATGCTCCTGTAGGGCTGTAGATGGTCCCTGCAGGTACCAGGGAAAGAACAGGGGCTCATAACATCTGTTGTCTCTGCTGATTCATTCTCCTTCTCCTGAATTCACTGTAGGGCAACTGGTTCTGTAAGTCAAGTAATACCAGAACGAGTTTCATGGGCTACAGCTACTACACAGTCTCCTCTGAAGTATTTTTAAGAATTCAGAAGCATGAGTTGGAGAACGATCAAGGGAGGAGGACTTCCATCATACAGACACTCTTTGAAACTTCATGGACTACCAGTTAATGAGCAGCTCCCATGCACAGATTATTTGCAGCCCTCTGGGATAGCAACGTAATGATCTAAAAACTGCATTGCCACCTGGCAACCACAGACAGCTCTCAGGCATGGGAATGCTGTGTGCTTTTTTTAGCTACCAGGAACAGCATCCCTCTGCAAGGAGGTAAGTGGGGACAAGGAAAATAATTTAAGGATTCATTATTTTTGTTTGCTGCTATCCTGCTGTGCAAACAGAGCTCCTTTACACTTAACCTCATTAGATTTCCATGCTGGAGTTTTCTAGTTCACTCCAAAGTCTGCTTCATCAGTAAGCGACAGGGTACATTTCCCAGCTACGTTTGAGTGATCCAGGCATGCAACCCTTAGGCATTTCACTGGAGTATTTTGAATGTGCTGTTATCTTTGAGAGGGAAAAGAGGCAAAATGAGGCAACTGGTGAAGCAACCAAATGAAATGTAGTGAAAGAAATAGCTCAGGTCCCATTTGAGGATGCTCTCAGTTTTGCGCACTGGGGGCACGTGCGCATAGGGAGCAAGAAATGTCTCTTGCTGTGTTTGCATGGTGCCTGCAGCAATGAGGCTCTTTTCTGAGTGACACTCGTGATACCAGCACAACCAAAGAGTCCCACCTCATCCAATTCAGTCTGATGGTAATGGGAAATTCATTCTTATTATAACAGTAATATTATCACAGGTTATAACAGTAAAATTATACTGTTTGGAAAACCACGAGCATTTAGTCCACTGGGGGCCTGGGCCAAAGCAGCTTTTTTTCAAGCATTTTATAAGTCATATATTTACCTGAGTTCCTGCTGCCAAGTAGTACCACTTTGGCATGTGTCCAACCGTTTTGCCATTCCTAGGAAACTCCCTACATTTTGGGGGTTGAGTCAAGTTTGAATTTCCTTTTTCATAAAAATGGTAGTGTGCTACTGTAAGGAGAGAAAATATGTCCGAGAAGTGTCATCAGAAAAACATGAATTAAAGTTTTGTCTAAAGCAAACCCCTCTCGAGATCTAGGATACATTATAAAATAAAAGTCAGTTATAAGGAATCAAAATTGCTACTCAGGAAGAATCTTGAACCATGACTGGAGTAACTGAGTATTTTTGGTTAGAGTTTGAACTCATAAAATAATCCCAAGAAGACTTTTTATTTAATGCAGAAAATTAACACAGTATGAACTTCAAATAAAAAGGAAGCATGACTGGTGCACACAAAATGCCTCCTAGTCCTGAAGCAGGGCAGCTTTTTAAGAACAGGTTTGTATATTGATGAGGGAAGCACAACACTGCAGGGAACTCCCCAGGAAACATGTATGTTGTTCCATCTTGCTGGAATAAGATGATCAAATCAGGCAAATGTTTGATTCCATTTAAATGATTACATTAAATGTAAGGCATTTCCAGTGAGTGTGTTAGCTGCAGTTCTTAATTCTGGATTTCCAGGCAAAAATGTAGCTACAGGGAGATGCATCTCAGGGGTTCATCATAGTCCCAACAGTCTCAGTGTGTCCATATCATTACTACCATCAACACAGTTTATGTAGGTGATCATGAGTTCCTTGTCTGTGTGTTTTATCTCACAGGTTTATGTTATTTTTCTTCATGCTTGTCGCAGTTTCAATGTGGTATCTCTTTTGTTGAGCACAATGACTAAGTCTTCTCTAGGAATGTGTTAGCATGTTTTTACCAGAAGAAATTATAGATCTTGCCCCACAGCTCTGACGGAAGGTGACAACTATGTGATCACTAAGACAAAGCAGAACACAGGACACGAAAGCATCGTCTCATGATCGTGGTATCCAAAATGATCCCCTGTAGAAGCTATAGATCTCTCTCCCCACATCAGCCAAAGCTGCCTTTGACTGTTCCTTGTGTTTTGGCTGGTTGGCTGGAGACCTCGGCGCCTGCTGCAGTGGGGAGTGCTCAGGGCTTGCACATACAAGGCAGTGGGAGCTGTGCGTTGGACACATGGGCTCTGCACTAACAAACTCACCAGGGCTGAGAGTGTTTCTGGGTGCTGACCTTCAGCTGCCTGCTCTGTTAAATAGAATCATAGAATCATTTACATTGGAAAACTTTAAGATTATCAAGTCCAACCATTAACTTAGCACTGCCAAATCCGCCACTAAATCATGTCCCTAAGCACCACATCTACACATCTTTTAAATGCCTCCAGGGATGGTGACTCTACCACCTTCTTGGGCAGCCCATTCCAATGCCCGACAGCCCTTTCAGTGAAGAAATTCTTCCTTTGGCTAAGAAAATAGGTTATACTTAATATCCAATCTAAACCTCCCCTGGTGCAACTTGAGGACATTTCCTCTTGTCCTATAGCTCATTACTTAGGAGAAGAGCCTGACACCCACCTGGCTACAGCCTCCTTTCAGGTAGTTGTAGAGAGCGATCAGGTCTCCCCTCAGCCTTCTTTTCTCCAGGCTAAACAACCCCAGCTGCCTCAGCCCCTCCTCATCAGACTTGTGCTCCAGACCCTTCACCAGCTTCACAGCTAACACAGTTTTGGCCCAGGGCAGCTATGGTCTTCCTGCAGCTCCCCTGGCACAGCTGAGGAGCTGGTGGTGACCAGCAGTGCTCCGAACAGGCAGTGGGATGCTGTCAGCCAGCTTTGGAGGGTGAGAGGCTTTCATAGCATGGCGTTGGGCAGTTTTTTGCCAGCTGGACTTCTTAGATCCAGCAAACTGCTCCAGGCGTGGTGTATTTACTAGCACAGACATGGCCACAGAGCCAACAGTGTCTGGAAAATAGTGCTCACCCCAAACTGATGGGTGTGTATGACTGTAATCTCTTTGTGCTGTTGTCCTCTAGCCATAAAATAATAAAACTTTGTGAAGTAGCTGTTTAGGAAAGTGTGATGGTGAGCTCTGCTGTAAGGATTGTGAGAGCATCGCTGGGGACTCCCAGAGGTTTGGCTCCTGGGGCTGGGGGCCAGCTCAGAGCTGGTGCAGCCAAGCGCAGCCCTTTTCTCATGGTGACCCTAGGGAGAGGCTCTCAGATGCTGTGGGGCCAAACCCTGGCCAGCAGAGCTGCTTCCAGCTGAGGCTCTCACCTTGGCCTTGCCTGAGCTGCAGCTCCCCACCGCCCCGTGGCTGTCTGCCTGGCCGTGGGTCCCTCCAACCCACCACCACTCGCCGGCTGATGTCCCAGTCTGGCCAGCCTGTCCTTGTCCCCAGGGAGGTGCTCTGTGCCCGGGGCTAGGCCTGTCCCCAGCTGCCCCCCGCCTTCTGCCCTGACCTAGATATGGTAATTTACATTAAATTAGGGTGAAGTTGAAAAGATTTATTGGCAGTTCTTAAAAATAAAATTGAAATAATACCTATTTTCCCTGCCATTTGGCAAATCTGCTGTAAGTCACTGTGAGTCTCTCATTTGTTATTAACAGGATTTGGACCAAGTAAGTGTCACGACAACATCATTTGCTCTAATAAAATTTTTCATGCATGATGCATTTGTGCAAAAGGTAATGATGAGATAGGAAGGAAAATAACGGCAAGAGAGCACAAATTTCCTTTAAACAAAGGAAAGACAATACAGGAGGATTTTTCGAAGGCATTACTAATATCTTAAATGAACAATTGGACTTATCGGAGAGGTAGAACCATAGCAGTGAAAATATTGTGGATGCTGAGATCAAGTCCTTCTTGCTGGCAGAGTGGGAGACTAAGTCACCAGGGATACAAATAAACTCTGGGTCCCATGTCAGGTTACAGGCTTTAAACATGACTCTCCTTATAGCTTCCAAACACTCTGGTAATGCTTTACGTTAAGGTTGCTGAATTATCAGAATGGGTGTGGAACTATGGCCATACATAAACAAGTGAATATTTAGAGATTCTGTAAAATGAGTGGGATGCTTTTCACAAACAGCTCACTGTAACTATAATTACTAGAGCTAGTCAGTATTGCCATTTTAAGTCTCTAAACCAGATCATTAACTACTTTTTCTTAGGTTTCTCAATGGATTTTATAGCCTTTTATGTTTTATGGCTGGATTAGTGGTTTTGATCACCTGGATTTGATATGATTAATGTTACAAACTTGCTGCATGTCTTCCAGTTTTTGAATTGCTTTCCATAGCTAGTGTTTGGCACCATTAAGTACTTTGAGATATAAATTATTTATGTAAAGGGAAAATTCACTTTGGGCAATTCATTTTGAGAAAATGCTCAGAGAAGGCTGAAGAGCCAAGCTGAGCAAGTAGAGAGCGTCAGTGTGCCCCAAAGATTGACTTGCCTTAATGTGCCAAATTCATACCGGAGGATGCCTGAGGGCTCCCTTAGGGTTAATAAATTCTTCTGTAATATGGTGATGTGACATCATCAGCTGGTTTATACATCCTATGTGATCAATTAGTAGGTTTAAAGAAGGCTAAATCTCTTTCTTCTTGTCCAGGAAATGTTAGGCCTTAAATAACATCAGCATGTCAGTAAGGCTGGTTATGAAGAGCCTGAAATGGTCCTTTCCTCTTGGAAAGGAGAAAAATGAAAACTTGGAATTAGGCAGAATTTGAAGCGCTAGTTCCCCTCATATTTCTATGTTAGCTTTATCTCTTCAAGCAGTGTTCTTACCAAGTAAATCAAATGCCACTAATCCTCAAAAAAAGGAATAGCCAAGTGAATGTTCTCATGCTTGTGGGCACGGACCCAAGCTGGCTTCTCCCACCCGAGTGCAGGGAGAGAATGGCTGTGTAAGGACTCCAGTAAGCACAGGGAGAGAAGTTGGTTGTTACTTTTAAAGCTTGGCATATGCACCTGCATCATCCCTTGCTGTAGCCAAGATATTAGAATAAGGATATTTTACTCAGTCGACCATATGGCAGGGCAAAGTACCTTCCATACTTAATCCTTTTTTAATACCATGTTCCCAAACCAAACATTTTTATATAACCTCCTGAAAGATAATTTACCAAAAGAGTGGAATGGGTGGCCTGCTTATGTTGGCCACCTTTGTCAGTCTTGCTCACATCAAGATATGCCATGAGAACTGCACTGACATCAATAGGATGTATTGTAACACTCAGCATAAGCAGAACAGGCAGAATTTGGGCTTTCAGGATATAATCCTGGGTTATGGAAACTGTCATTAGCTTCCTTGTGTACAGGATCAGCCTGTCAATAACTCCAGTACTTCTGTTTCATTTTCACAGAATATCACGAAGAAAAATCCTACTCAGCATAAGCAAGGATGGCAAAATCTGATCTAATTGTTAAAAAAAAAAAAAAAAAGAAAAAAAAGAAAAAAATACAGAGCATTTACCCACACAACTGAGTGCTCAGGTTACACTCTCTAGATGTATTTTCTAAAAATATTTTTCTCTCTCACCAAACAAAAAAAGCTGTCCTGCCCTAGTACATTTAACAGTAGTAACGCTGTAGCAGAGATGTAGATATAACAAGGCAAGGCTTATGGGGAGTGGTGATAGCTTTTATCAGACAGACATAACCAGGGGATAAAAGCTAAAGAAGCTGTCGGGGAAACATGTGCCTTTTAAGGTCTGAAACTAGAGCTGCAATCACAAATCTTTTGTCTCTGGATGCTCCTGAGTCTAATGTCAAAATACCTTCCCCTCTAAACTATTTGCTCCTCTATGGTTTCCATAATTAAAAGAGCCTCCTGTGGATACAGTTACTAATCTTTTGTCACTGCAAACCAGTATGAAAACCTTAATGCTATTTAGAGGATGAAGATGGTTCCTAAGACAAAAACAATCAGCCTCTCCTGATTAACCTGAAATTTAAGTTTCTCTGGTTCTCCCTCCCTGAGCTTCATAAACTAATTAGAAGTAAACCACAGTTTTAAAGATCATTTAGGTACTGTTTGATTTTTGAGCCATTTCTAAATGATTGCTGTATAATTTTTCATTATTTATTTAACTCTTGCTGTTGTGTAGCTATTTAGATGGATTGTTCTCCGTTTCATTTCCTGGTAGTGCCACTGGAAGAAAATGATTGCCCTGGGATGAAGGTAAGGGGCTGTGAAAGCCAAGTGACATAACATTTCGCAGGCTGACCACGCATGGTCTGCATCCATATTAGCAAATGGATGCTGGAGTCATGCACCTTCTAATCCTGGCCTGCAGGCTGAAGGGCTCCGGCCCAGGTATTTAAATCCAAATAGAGTTTAATCATTAGGGTGGAGACTTCTTTATCAGTGAACTTCTCTTTGAGATAGGGTAATAGAAACCAAATGTCTTTGATCTCGACAGAGGCAATGTGTGCAACACAAGCCATGGTGAAAGGGAAGGAACCTGCCCTCTGAGCTCTGAGGGACTGAAGGCCCAAAGAAAGAGAAAACTTCCTTATTTTCTCCCCCATCTTTTTTAAAGCTTATTGTGCCTATCCTTTCTGTTTGAAGTCTGATTTGGTTTGGTTTTTTTTTTTTTTTTTAAATGCTCCCCTTTTGCAGAGGATTTAAAGTCTGTCATGAATACCAATGGGGTGTCCCACAAAATGGAGGGGTGGGATGAAGCAGTTGATTTGACTCTTAGGCCTGCTGAGGGAGTGATTATGGCAATATGAATGCTCTCTACAGGAGCAATTGCGGAGGTTTTGCAGATTTTGAGGGCCCAGCACCACAGTGTTATGAGAAGGCACTATGTAACCCCATCAGGATGTATATAAAAAGATTTGGTAAGTGTACAAGATGTAAAACCTACTTCCTTTAACATAACTGTTCTACTAGGCGTCTTCTCAGGTGGACAGCAAGACTTGCAGATTACTTACAGGGCTACCATCCCTGTGTGACAACATAGAGAAAATCATAAAGATTTGGTTTAACAAGAAGTAGTGTCTGTGAAGCCAGTATCACATTTGATGTCTAGAGCTGCCTGTGATGATCCAGCCAACACCTGGTGTGGCCCTGCCAGTCGCCTGCCACAGTGCTGTGCTCCCGCTCTCTCGCCTTCTTCAGTCCTCACACAGAGGTGGGATTTGGGTACGCATTTGTAACCCAAACAGGTTACACAAAAGGCCGGTGGCTTTGTTCATTGAATCTTGAAAAATGTTTTGAGTTCCTTGATATATGAGAAATACTGAAGAAAAGTAGATTAGTGACAGCTGTAATAGCAAGTGTGTCTTTTGGTGGAGTAAGAAGGTGCGCTAAAGGCTCCAAAAGGCTGTCTTTTGTGGTCATCCTGTTCCAGAAGGTGTATATAAGGGAATATCTAAAACAGAGAGAGTGAAAATAAATAGGCAATATTCATACCTTCAGTGAGTACCCTTTACCCTTTGGGCACAGAGCTCAAGTAACAGAACAGAAAAGAACTATTCCCATCAAATATTTGCATATAGCAGTCAGGTAAAGATTATATACCATGCACCTATGAATGGACACACTCATTTGTGAAGCAGTTACTCTCGTAAGTAATTTGTAATTGCCACAATTAAAAATATTTTTTCTTTTCCATGAATCCCAGTCCCAAAACAGTTTTGGAATATTGACTATACACACACTTGGGTTCAGGATACCGCTATTTGTTTTAATTAAGCCATCCAAAGTTTAGTATGCACATGCGTACTTGAATGAAAAAGTTTGCAAATGCTTTTAGATAAAAAAAGAAATCTCTTTCCAAAACTATGCTAACATAGAAACTTTAAAGTAAAGGCTAGGATTTATCCAGAAAATATTTTTTCTTTTTGAAATTTTAAAATAGCAAATGAAATGGTAAATCTACACCCTTAAAAACAACATGAGTCATGAGTTGGAGGGAAATTTATGACCAAAAAAAGCTGCTGGGATTCTAACGACCAGAATCTGAAATTCATGTCCAGGGTGTAAATCTGACTATTTCTTGACAAATCTTTGTTTTAATCTCAGTTCACTAAAATAATTTGCAACAGGAACACTTGTTTTGATTATTTAGATTTAAATGCATTTTTAATGCCTGGAAAGAGATTACATTTTACGATCATTATTCAAGAAAAAAATTATGCTATCACCAGAAGGAATTTTCCTTAGAGACGATTTGGCTGTAATATCTAATTCAGATATTTGAAGCACATTTATTTATTTGTGAAACCTTACAGACATTGTTTAGTTTTGCTTATTCAGCAAAGCATGTGGGCTGACGTTTGACTTTTAAACAGAGGCTTCAGGTCCACTGGTTCTGACGGCGTTAAAGCGAAGTGAGCCTGGCCTGCCATGTACTGTTATAAGGTCAGATGCTGAAAGCCTTTCCTCCGGGTGGCTGGGACACACAGAAGGTAGACACAAAATACCTTCGAGCGACTGACTTAAAAGGGAAGGGCTCCAGGCGTGCTGGAGTCAGCAGAGCACTCACCCACAGTTTTACTTGCTTAACTGATAGAGCTATCTACAGTGACAGCCAGAAGCCAGACATAATTTCCAAGACTTAATGTGTTTCTCTTTTATCTTGATGATCAGTAGCTGACTACAGGCCACAGACAAAGAAAGAATCGTGGGGGGGAATAGACAAGCTGACCCTGTTTACTTTCTCAGTGGACTACAAATAGTTGGTATGTACTTGCTGTTTACTTGTAGCCCAAACAGCTGTTCCCCTGCCTCCTTTAGAAACAGTCTTGTGTCTACTTGTACTCCCTTTTCTTCCATTTAACCTCGCTTTTTATTTCATTTGGAGCTGCTTGTCACAGACCATGCATGAGTGGGGACTCAGCTATGATGGAAATCTGACAGAGGGAAAACCAATGTCAGCCCAGTTGCCCAAAGACTGCAAAAACTGCTTAAGTCTAAAAGAAACAGGAGCTTTTCTGCAGAGCAAGAATTGTGCCTGAAATTCGTGAAACTCCATTTGTCAAATGGTCCTTCTACCACAAAATTAAATTAGAGCAAAACTAAATTGAAAACTGGTAAAACTGAAAACTAAAAAGAAAAATAGGCAGTACTAGCCAAACCAGCAAACCGATACCAACCAGAAAAAAACAAAACCAAAAACCTAAGAAGTTTCATTTTTCACCTGGGGAAAACAGAGAAGAGTGGCTATTATTACTGGCTGTCTGTGGAAAGTGCTCATCTGGTACATGATCAGTAGTGTAAAATCCTAAATTCAGACAGATTGTATTTTGTTCTCACCTGAAAGCCATCATTTGGAATTCGCTTACCCCTGCAGCAAAACCAACACCACTATTGAGGCTGCCGCACTGCTTATGATTGAAGAGCAAAATTCCACGTTCTTAACGATAATCGTGCCAGCACTTCTCTACTCCTTTCTGCCACCTTGAAAGCAAACCGCTTCAGACCACATTTAACCAATATGGTGCTCATGGTAAGGCCCTGCCATGCAGCAGATGGAATATAGCCTGAGGGCAGTTTCGTGAGCGTGTCACCAGTAAGGCAGTACAGTCACTTTACGCGACTTGTCCTGCTCTGCAGTGACAAAAAGATTGCTGGGCAGGTAACCCGAAAGCTGAATGGGTCAATGAATATTGCGATGGCAAAGCTCAGACTTGTATGCCTGCTTTAGCTGCTAGCTGATTAGCAAGTCATCTCATCTTCCTATGCCCTTTTTCCATCCCTGACATACTTGGCCTACTTAGGAAACGCTGCTTGCCCAGTTTTTTTATAGTATTCAGCACCCTTGTGCCTTTAGGTGATACTGTTGGAATCTGTGTGGGTATTTACATGCCTCCTCCCTGCTCTTGTAGCATCTGAACGCTTCATATTCAAATGCATTTAACTTCCAGCATCCCCCCTGGCACTGTTGACCAGGACAGTCTAGGTGTGGAGGAGTACGATGCAGCGGGGTTAAAGCTTCAACAGGAGGCTTGTGGCAGAGTCAGAAACTAAGTCTGGGTCACCCAAAGCATCGACCTTCTTTCTCTTTCACTGTTAAAACAAACTTTCCTCTCAGTTAATCAATTGACAGTAATAAGGACAGAGCTCAGCGTGGCAGAGCAGTGAGCCTTTAACAATTCGCATTACAGATTTATAAGGAAATACAGTATTTCTGTCCTTTAAAAATTAAAGCAATGCTAAAGCCATTGTGACAAATAAATTAATGAGGCTCGCTCAAAACCATCTATGTCTCTTCCTCCACTGTTTTACAGATACCATGTGTGGCCTAATTGTTTTTTTTCATAAAGCAAAGGAAACATTATGAAAAAAATTGTGCCCCACAGAGTAAGCATATTGGTCCATCTGTCAGAGCGAGGACCGCCTCTCCGCAGCCTCCTTTTGCGACTCAGAGTGCATGGTTACAAGCTTTGATCCTTGTCCGAGAGCCTTGCATCTCTGCAATTAAACTCCGGATAAAAATTAATCCAGCCAAATATTGCACCAAATGTTTAGATTAAAAGCAAAATTCCCTACATCTGCTAGTTTGCTCTCAAACCCCTACCTTCTTTGAAGAAAAATTCAGTCCCATTTCTTACTGGGGTCTGATGGGTGGCTCCTGGTTAATCTCTGTCTGCCTCCCTGGTAACAGCCAAAGGAGAGGACACAGAGGTGGGCAGGGGGGAAACCTCCAGCCACTGTTCCTGTTATCAGGGTCCATCAGCAGGTGACCTTTGCTCATATCCAGGAACAATAAATACAGCCTGTGGCTAAGGGAACAACCATGCAGCTTCCTTCAGAAGTCTCAAAGAACATTAGCTGGACTCCACATTTCAAGACAGAAGTTTCTCTAAACCCTCAGGTCTGGTATTTTATGCTGCCCGCTCAAAATGTATGCAGACACCACAGTTCTCATCATAGTTTGCTGCACTAATAATTTTTTTTCATTTTAGACAGTCTTTATTGAAGAAACCTCTACACACATATATCATTATGATTAGAAATACTGTGCCCCTGCCAGCTTTTGTGCAATTTCAATGTTTAGCTGGTGTGGCAACAGTAAATCACAGTTTACTGTGTTCCCAAAAGCCAGCTTTGTGAATATTTGCCTGACTTTTTTCCAATGCCAATGAGCAGCTGAGCGTTTGCAAAAAAGGAGAATCTATGGCACAGCAACGTGGGTGCTGCAGCTCACGCTTCTGCCAAGGAGCCAACATCTGACTGACCTGAAGCACTCTCCAAGCAATGGCAATCTACTTTGCATGTTCATTTTTAATAACTGTTCTGCACACTCCTGCTAAAAATGATACATGATAATGACTTCTTGTCAAACCGAGTTTCAAAGTAGCATCTGCTCATGAAGAACATGAAGATAATTAAGCCTAAAGAGAAGCACAGCCAAAGTCTTTCCCTTGCTTAAAAGTAGCTCATGAGCATAGCAAAAAGAAGTGTCAAATTGGTAAATTCCATAATCAATGATGACACTGAAAATGGCACAGGGTAAGGAATTGGACCCAGCTAACATCTTGAACCCAGTGACTGTCAGAAGAGAGACGAATCGGAAGCTCCCATAAATTATGCTCTTTCCTGACAGAAGACAGCTAGCAAATATGACTGAATTCAGATAATGCTTTAGCTTCAGATCCAGCCTTAAACCCAATGCAGTCATAGGTGTCGAGCAAAGGCATTTACTATGTGCTGGTTTTGGCTGGGCCAGAGTTAATTTTCTTCACAGTAGCTGGTATGGGGCTGTGTTTTGGGTTCGTGTTGACAACAGTGTTGATAACAGAGGGATGTTTTCATCACTGCTGAGCAGGGCTTACACAGAGTCAAGGCCTTTTCTGCCTCTCACCCCACCCCACCAGCGAGGGGGCCGGGGGGGGGCACAAGGAGTTGGGAGGGGACACAGCCGGGACAGCTGACCCCAATGACCCAAGGGATATCCCGTACCGTATGACGTCATGCTCAGCATAGACAGCTGGGGGAAGAACAAGTAGGCAGAATGAGGTTCAGAGTGATGGTGTTTGTCTTCCCAAGTCACCATTTCACGTGATGGAGCCCGGCTTTCGTGGAGATGGCTGAACACCTGCCTGCCCATGGGAAGTGGGAATGAATTCCTTGGTTTGCTTTGCTTGTGGGCAAGGCTTTTGCTTTATCTATTAAACCATCTTTATCTCAAACCCACGAGTTTTCTCACTTTTACCCTTCCGATTGTCTGCCCAATCCCACCGTGGGGGAGTGAGCAAGCAGCTAACTAAGGCTTAGTTGTCGGCTGGGGTTAAACCACAACAGTGCACATTTTGTTCTCAGAGCTGGTGATGATTCTTAAGCCCTCAAGTGAGCTTTGTCATTCCTGACAAATGCATAAAGCCTTGCTGTTCCCTGGGTGAGTGACTATTTTGATCGAAACAGCAAGAAAACAAGAAGAAACAGAAGAAGAAAAGCAGATGGCTTGCCCTTCTTCTGATGGCAAAACCATGGAGTTTCCTCCACGCCCTCGAATCCTCCAGGCTCCCCGCTGAAGCACCGTGCCAGACGTGGCCGAGCAGTAGCGTGCGGCTCCTTCCTGACCTGCTGAGGCCTTAACATGGTCAGGCCTTTTGCCTCCAAAGGTAGAATCATAGAATCATAGAATCATTATGGTTGGAAGAGACCTCAAAGATCATCAAGTCCAACCGTATACCTGACACCACCATGTCCACTAAACCGCGTCTTGAAGTACCACATCTAAGCGTTTTTTGAATACCTCCAGGGACGATGACTCCACCACCTCCCTGGGGAGCCTGTTCCAATGCCTAACAACTCTAACAGTGAAGAAGTTCTTTCTAATGTCGAGCCACTGTACTCACATGGAGAAAATTTATTTTCATTAGCATTACAAAATGATGACCCACCAAAAGCCAGCTCGCCAAAAGCAAAGCATCAAAAGAAAGCTGGCCTCCTTTGAGACATACCTGAGGCTAAAAGAAACTTTCAGGCACAGCTCTGCGGTGGCTCATAAATGACCTACCCTCTGTGAAGCCCTGGTAGGAAACTCAGAGATACACAATTATTTATTTCTAAGGCAGTTCCTATGGAGGCAAAGTTTGCCAGGAGAGCTCTTATTAGCTCATCTTCATCTCACACGCTCTCGTTATGCCTGTCCCTGCTCTGTCCATCAGTGGTGGCCCAGAGGGAGCTCCCAACCTCAGACCTGCTATGTCTCAAGCCAGCACGCCTGGTCTTGGGTACAGCGGGAGCTGGGCCCAGCACAGGCCTAGGACGGGGCGGTTTGCATGGCAGCCCGCGGTGGGAAGGGGCAGAGCGAGCCCCCGTGGCAGCACGGCAGGGCCGTTCTGTGCCGGCACAGCTAGTGACTCAATAACCCCTCACTACCTGGAGTAATAGAGTTGACTCAGGTTTTAGGATCAATCAGGTTTTATTGTAGGTTGTGAGACAGTCACAGAGAAAAACATCTTAATAATTGAGAGACCAAATACTCTTTCTTAATACATATTTTACATCACTCAGAAATGTGCATGTAATATCATGTCCCACATGCAACGGAAGGGCTTCCTTCACCAGAGATCTTGCCACCTACTTTCAGATAGCAATCAGATGAGAAAAGTTATTACAAAAGAATACTATTAAGGCCAGAGAGGAATTTGATTAATTTCATAAAATTATGAGGTGAGTTGGTAAAGATGTCAGCAATGTGGCTGGATGCAGAGGCCTGCTGGATAAGGGGGACATTCATATATGGAGTCCAGTTTCACTCCAGTTGCTGAATGCCAAAGTGATGCATGGACTACATGGAGCACCTGGCAAAGGGATGCTACCTCAGGCCTAAATCAGCCTGGTTAGGTATTTGGATCTTCTTCTTTGAAGTGAGATAACAGGTACAGAGAAACTACATTTATTGGAAAAAACACAAAACTCGCAACAAAACATGAAAAGAAAAACTGACAATTCTTTTAAATGTCTTTCGTTTCTGGAACCGTGCATGCTGTCATTTTTTTCTGACTTACTGAAACAGATACTGTAATTTTCCTAGTAGCTTAGAGTAAAGAAGACAGCTAAGGAAGAATCAGTGGGGGTTTGTTGTTGCTTTCAAAGATGCTAGGATTAATAATCTAACATTTAGGTATAAACATGTAAATGATATGCAGCATGTTATCTAAATGTGCTACATCTAGGTATAAGCACAAAAAGCTGCTGTTTCTGAAAAATGTATTTCAATCAAGCATCAGTAATACCAGATGATACCCTATTATGAACATACTCATTTTAGCCTGATAATGAAGGCAGATATTTTACAGTAGATCCACGTATGTATTATTAATAACTAAACATATCTGCTAATAAATAATGTATAAGAAATGGAAATAAAAATTAACACCCATAACTAATTGGAAAAATGTTTTCATCAAATTAAAAACTTTCACAAAATGTTTTGTATAGATCTTCAACTCTTTTAACTAATAATCTGACTTTTCTATTCATAATATGTAAGCTACACATTACTCAGACCCTCTGTCACCTGAATTGATTCCCCAGCTTCTCTGTAGCGAAGAGCTGTTTATCAGTACCATACTAAGAACAGTAATGAAGTGCTTAGTTATTCTGTTAACTTTTGACTTAAGAAATGTAATACTATTTTTTGTGCTACAAACAGAAAAAGTATACATTGGGTACAATTTGCTTCCATACAGCTTAATGCAATTATAATTTATTAATAAATATAA
>NW_009616782.1:0-3840 GCF_000690535.1 Cariama cristata
ATTTTCTATATATTTTATTAAATATTTTTTCTATTAAATAAATGAGCATTAATATTCATTTGATACTTCTTAACTGAGAAGGTCAGCCCCATTGTTTCTAAAGCAGCAGTGTATGAATCTGAAACATAAATCATTAGTACCAAGCGCGAAAACCATGATGTAGTCAAGCATTTGTCACAATGAATGGAAAAATAAACAAGTTGTTCCCTTAAGACCTCTGTGCTATTTAGAGCTGAATGAAAACTTAATTGAATAAAATAAACAGTTTGAATACTTTTTTGATTGTTCTGTGAATGCTATTTGAGATATTACATCTTCCTCAAAGTACTTGACTTTTAAAAATGCTCTAAATTAGAGATTAAGTATTAAAAGCAGGTCTCTTCAATCCCACTTTTACACCATCGTAATATTTGTAATTTTTTTCTAATTAAATTCTTCACCATGAGGGTGGTGAGGCAGTGGCACAGGTTGCCCAGAGAAGCTGTGGATGCCCCATCTCTGGAAGTGTTCAAGGCCAGGTTGGATGGGGCTTTGAGCAACCTGGTCTGGTGGAAGGTGTCCCTGCCCATGGCAGGGGGGTTGGAACGAGATAATTTTTAAGGTCCCTTCCAACCCAAATCATTCTGTGATTCAGTGATTAAAAAAAAATCTTACAGAAATAAAAAAGATGGGCTTCCTTGTATTTCTAGTATCTCGTTCTGCTTCATCGTTTCTGGAGAGGGAAAGTAATAACAGAAGAGAGAAGAAAAATCTGAAACTGGAAAAAGTAAAATTGACATTTTTCAGTTTTCAGAAGCCAAGCTGAAATATTTTGAACTGAAATTGAAGCGTTTTATTCAGTGAAAAATGAAGGGCGGGGGGGAACCCCCAAAACAGATCTGTAGTTATTGGCCAGCTTCTTCCTTTTGCAGTCTTGCCTGCTATGGGTACAGCAGTGCTTTCTCCTTTTCTTTCTTTCCTAGTACAGAAAAATATTTTGCAAGACATGGAAGTTTCATTTGACTGAATGTCCCTCTGACAAAAAACAATATTCTGCTATTAGATATATGCGGTGTGACAAGTCTTTGCATCTTAGTTTTTTTGATATATATCTGTTGGTCATACATCTTCAGAAGAATAATTTGCTGTAAAATATTATTCATAACTCTCACATGTAAGCATTCAACAAAAATGGCAACGTTGCAGGGAGGAAGAGGAAGGCTACAGGACACACCTGTGTGTCCAATATCACATACATTGTCAATTAGGGCAACCTCTGTTCCAGTGTAGGGCTGCCTGGAAGTTCAATGGACTAGTGTATAGAAAAACTTAAAAAATAAGGGTTTGAAAGTGATATTCTTGTTTTTCTTGGTTTGAAATTTTCCTTTGATTTTTAAGTCATGTAGTTGGTAGAAGTTGCCTCCTGCCTTTGTCCTTTCCATCACCACAGCTACAGCACTTATATTCCCTTTTCAGAGTTTCTTTTGTATAAGTTAATGTAGGAAGGGATTGATTTTTTTCCAGTTCATTTTTGCTAAGTCTTATTTTGACTACTGAGAAAAGCATATTCGTCTAGGAAAGCAAAACAGAAATGATGGGTATACTGGATTGTGTTTAAGTATTGGTCCCATTCCCTTAGCCACTTACTGGCTCTTGTTGGTCTCTGAAAATGTGCTCACTACAGAAGCTTGCCTGCATGACGGAAGGGTCTGTACCTGCTGGTGTTTGCTTGTAGACTTGTGTTTGAACAGTAGTTAAATATCTCCCGTAACATTTTGATTCTCACTCTATCTCATCAACTAGAGAGGCAGAATATAGTGAAAAATGTGACACTTCAAAACAATCCAACAGACAGCAAACACCTATCTCCAGGAAATATTCTTCAGATACTGTATTGCCTTGAGATGTCGATGACAGTTGAACTAACCCTGTATTTGCAGCCACTGCAAAATGCAGGTTTCATGAGCAGCCTCATGTGCTTGCAGCTGGCCCCAGCTGGTGCGGCTGGAGAAGGGAAAGGCGGCTGGTCTGTGATGAGCAGCGGGCTCTCAGAGCACCCTTCTGGGGCAGAAGCTTTGGGACCTGCTGCAAGAGAAGCCCAAGCTGTGGGAGAGAGAGGGTTGTGTCTCTCCCAGCCTGTTTGGCAAATCCAAGGGTGAACAACCGTGACCTCGGAGAGACGATTGCACTGGTGCAGTCACTGCTGCTCAGGGAATCCAGTGTTAATATTGGTAAGGAGCCTGAGGAGAAGGTCATGAGAGATGAAGGTTGTGAGATGACTTCTTAAGATGAAGGACTGTGCGTAGATTGGCTTTGGGAACATCGCGATGGTTGTGAGACTGTCATTATGTTTAGAAAGACTTGGGTTGTGAGACCAGATAAGAGAGTTCCATTTACACACATAGATTTTATTTATCTTTACACCTGTTCCTCTAAAAGTGGTGACTGCATTTCCTTTGATGTTGTCTTCTACTTAAGTTAGTACAGAAACAATTATTTTTCCTGTGTTGTTTTCATAGACCAAGTGAATGATTAAGTAAGAGAGAGTCTTGTAATATTTCCGTCATTAATTCTCTGACCAATGAAGGCGATGCACTTGAATTTACGTATCTTCTGAAGTACCTTAGTGCATCAGGGCCCGCTTTTGGCTTCATTTTTCAGGCTGTTTCACAAGCAGAAACTAGCTGGCCTAAAGCTTATAAACATCTTTGAGTATCAGCTATGTGCTTTGTTAGAACAGCATCCATCATGACAACGTCAGGGATGCAGCAGGGTGTTTTGTCTTATCTTCTCTCTCTCGGCAGTCGTGTGTTCTCATACCTAGACGGTTGGCTCATTAAAACAAGTGTGTTATTGCTGAGCACAAGAAGGAAAAAAAAAAAGACGGACACTGTTTCTTTTAAGACTTGGATTTATAGCTCCATGTTGTAATCAGACATCACAAATTCTTTCACAAGAACTATAAAACAAGTTTTCTCATGAGAAGGGGGGGAGGGGTGGGAAGGCGAGTGTGCTGTCCTCCGTTAAACAATTGTGAATTTCTAGTTTAGTGCAAGCTTGAGGGGGAAAAAGGGGACCTAGCAGTAAATCATCTGTGCAGCTCTCGGCCATAAAGTTTCTTGAGCAGTCAAAACTGCCAGGGCTTGTTTGGATGACTTATTCCTAGGCAGGGGGGATGGAAGAAAGTTTATAATACAGCTGCAAACTTTTGCTGTCTCTAGTGTCATTGTTGTTTATATTACGCGATAATGTGCTACAGAAACCTCCTTCCATTTCAAAGGTGACGTTTTCCTCTCTGACCTTGTTTTGAGGTTATTTTCACCCATCTGACGGAGCAGAAATCTGGGATTGCCTCAGCACTGGTGTGTGTCAGTTAGGTCTTTGCAGAGAAGGAGGGGTTTGGTGAGGGCTGCGGCAGCCAAGCCTGGTCAGGCAGGGTTGGAGTTGGGCAGAGAACTGCGAGTCTGACGGGGGTTTGGGTCAGGCCCTTCACTGCATTGCCTGGAGAGGTGGCATGGGCCGTTGTCTGAATCCGGCGACTGATTGAGTGATTGCTTTGTGTTGAGATTGGAAGGGAGGAGGGTGCCAGTTGGCTTGGGTGGCTGGTAGCTCTTGGATAACTTAATGTGTTGCTCCAAAAAAGCTGCTAGCATTTTACGCTAAATCATTAGATCCTCTCCATTAGGCTAAGGCTAAAATGTTTATTGCTTATCTCGATCAGCAAAATCTGATCAAAGAACTTCATCACTGTACAATATTTCAAATTGTTATTACTGCAAACTGTGTACTGAACAAAATCTGATCAAAGAACTTCATCGCTGTACAATATTTTAAATTGTTATTACTGCAAACTGTGTACTG
>NW_009616782.1:3866-30352 GCF_000690535.1 Cariama cristata
TCAGCAGGAGATGATGCTTCTATTCGACAATGCGGTAATTTATCTGATATCAGAGCATGGCTTGGGGAGCAGATCACTGTAAGATATGCATGCAGGGGTGCAGGTACCTGTGCAGACTGTCACACTGCTTCTGCATTTGCACAGCTCATCCAGTAAGAAAAACACTCCTGCAGACCAGCAGAACTTGCCCAGAAGAGTGTTACGTAGTGCACCTTGATATAAGTCAGCTGACAAATTAGGGCAGGATAAACATATCTTAAATATGTGTTTTAGCCAAGCAACTTGCAAATTTGCAAGAATAATGATAGAATTGACTCTTAACCTGGGCTTTTGGGGAGAAATGGAGGAACCTAGGCCCGAATCAGGACTGTATTGCTCTTTCTTCTCCTGAAATTCTTTCTCCTCACTCTTTCAAAAAAATATGCACTGTTGTAAGAAAGACCTCCAGTATCCTGAGACTTCTGACTAATGCTTGAGATGAGTATCTCTTAAATTAAACAGAACTCAGTCTGACCTGTCTCTGTCTTAAATTTCTTAACAGTATGAAATATACACTTTAAACAATCTTAGACCTGTAGTTTCCCCTTCTCCCCTTAATCTAAGGTATGATTAGTGCTTAATGGACCTTGAAAAGCACCTTTATTTATAATGACCACAGGCTGCTCTTGTCTAAATATGATCTCTAGTTTTCTGTTTTCTCTTGAAATGAAACCCAAAATAGTGGGACGCATATGTGATTATTATGTTCATATATGCAACTTTTTTTTTCAGAACAACCTTTGGCAAATAATTTAATATCTATAACTTCTTTTGTGTCAAAAACAATGGACTTCTTTATGCCAAGCAGTACAGATAACACAGTATCTCTTACACTGATACCCCAGGGTATCAGGTGCCAAGAAGCACTTTTCATGAAGGAGGACATCTGAATCCAGGACACTTATTCTGCATCCGAGGAGGTGCAGTGATAGCACTCTGATACTCACTACACTTTGCTACACAAAGAGCTCAGAAGCCCTCAAAATGTCAGCCTGCATGAGTCAAAACTGATTATCTGCCATGTGTTATTTGCTGAAATCCAGGGATAAAAGTATCTAGGGTCCAGTACTGTAAGAAAATCAACTCAAGCGGGCAAAAACCCAAACTGTGATTCCAGCAACGTTTCTTCTATTGAATAAAATCTTGTGGGTCAGCCTCTAGGTAAAAACTCTATCAGTTATGTCTATGCATCTACTTAAAGAGCACAGTTACAAAATTTTTCTACGGAGCGATCTTCCAAGTCACACAGCCTCTCTCATACCTACCTAACTCAACTCGCACTGGAAAATGTGAGAGGCGAAGGTCTTGGAGCTGGTAGATGATCTTGTGGGACAAGCTAAACAGTCGGTACCTTTGCTAATGATGTTGAATCCCTGTGATGTTCTAATCATAAAGTAGAGCACCCACATCAGACTACCTAATTAAATTTTTTAGGAATAGATTACAGTGGGATTACTGTTTTTCTCCACACTGGCGTCAGATCCTAATACAACTAGCCAAACTTCAGATACGTTTACATCGCTAATATAGCTAGGACTGATTTCTCTTCTGTTAACAATAATGTTATGATAATGACTAGAGGTTCTGACTGAGACTGGAGTTGCACCGCTCTCAGTAGCGTACGGGAAAGTTTAGCAAAGCCAGTGATACAAGGTGCCTGTCTCAAATCTGGAAAGAGCAGTAATGATCTCCAGAGTTTCTGTCCAGTTACTTAATCAGAAGACAATCCTTTTCAATATACTGTTTATTATTTTGAATAATGCTCAAACTTTAATATACAATACCTGCTCACCTGGACTATGTCACTTTCAGCTACGCTAATTTTCTATTAATTAGAACCCCTGAGGCTGGATACCATCTGTTTTCCACAGATCCTATCACCTTAATATCTAAGGGCAGTTTCAAAAAATAAAAAAGGTTTAATGGGATTTAAATGCCTATAAAGCATGGATTTCCGTGCTCATCTTACTATTACACTTTCAAGGTGGTTGCTTTGATATACCTTTTTTTTTTTCTCCCAACCTCTTTCAAAACATGGCTAGTGTGCTATCTTTTTCTCCCCAGTCTGTGCCAAATCCTGAAAGGTGACTTAATCTGTTGAGAGTCCTTCTCAATCACTACGCTTTAAGCTTCAATACATGACTCAATGGATAAATATTCAAAAACAGAGCAAATTCTCAGTGCTTTTTCACTAAGTAAGTTAGGTAGGGTGACAAGGCCAGTAAAGTTTTGATTTCAGAAAATCAAAATGGAATGTGGCTAGTCTGTGCAAAATGAAGTTGGTGAAAAATTACTGACTGTACAATGTATCCAAATTTACTTAAATATATTTCCAAATTAGAATAATTTGGATTCTCCGTAACTGAAAACTCTTTCAAAAGTGTTCTCTATTTTTAGTTTTACAGATCATTAGTGCTATTTGAGAATATTCTAATATTACGTGATTTAAGTCCAGGAAGCAATTACATTGGTAGGCAAAAATTGCAGGGAAGAATGAGGCAATTTTAAATGTGTCATTTGATAAGAATGAATGGAGAAAGGGAAAATATTTATCCATGTATAATATCTTCTTCTCAAAGGACAACTAGGGAAGCAACCTGGGGAGACTAAAGGAATCTGAAAGTCAATTAATTAATGGCTACAGTAGGTTGCAAGGTCAAATAATGATTAAGAAATGAGAACCACAAACAGTAAGTCTGAGAGAAAGATGATGCAAAGCTGTGGAGAGTAAGACCCTTTCACTCTCTGGACTCATTCTTCCATTCCTAGAGCCCCTTATACTTGATGGGATGCTCTCCTATTCTAAATTCTCCTCTTCTAAACACTATCCTCATAATGATAGCTGTTTGTTAATTTTAAACTTTTAGGCTAAGATATTTAGAGAATAATCATAGAGACCTCTGATGCTTGGTGATATTTGAAATAATAGTAGCTCAGTACTATATTGTATAGGCACACATATGTTCATTCCTCAGAAGATGGGAGGGTTGTGCAGGCATGACTTTCTTATTGATTGTACCACCTCGGATATTTCAGAAGCAGCAAAAGATCCTAGTAATTTCTTTTACCTAATCCTACTTAAGAGCTAAAGATCAGTGCAAGGATGTGGAGGTGGTACCCAAGCATGAACCTTTTCAGATCAGGTTGAGGGGATGGAACCTGAAAAGATGTACACACGAATCTCTGAAAATGTTCACTACTGGAAACAAAGCTGTGAAATATGTCTGTGAAGACTTCTGGTTTCGTATCATAAAATTTAGTGATATCCTTTAACAACCCATTGGCTGGGTGTTTACATGTGTATATTTGTGCATAGATATCTATATTCTAGTTTATATGGTAAAGAAAAATGGTTCTTTTTATTGCTAGTTGCTGATATTTGAGGTATTTGAAGGTTTTTTTTTGCACTGCTCTTTTAAAAATGATGCTCAAATTGTTTACACATAAATTACTGATAAGTCCAAGGATTTTATTTTCACTGCTCACTGAAAAATGTAAAAAATGTGAATCTAACTATTAAGACTACCCACATTACCTGCTAAGAGAGAAAAAAAAAATAAAAATCCTCTCCCATCTTCCCCAATCACATATGAGAAACAGACTAAGGATGCTGTGATACCTGTTACCAGATGGGTGCTGTATCTGTCTTATACGTCCTAGACCCTGGATACTAGTTGCGGCTTTAATAATTTTCATTTTTATTATTCATAAAAAAAGTTAACACAATGAAATCAACTTAAACAGAGGTTTAACTTTGATATTACTGAACTATGTAAAAAGGCCCTGTGCAAGTAACTTAATTCTCCAAGTGAGTCGTAGTTAAAAGAGAACGAATCCTGCAAGGCTTGAAGAAGAATAGGGCAGGGGTATTTAAAGAGTATCTGCCCCTGAGCACCCAATGCTCTTTGCCTAGAGATGAGCACTGAGCTGCAATAAGTGTGTTTGAAATACTCAACCTGAATTGGTTTGCCCCTTTAAGAAGAAAATCTAGTTCTGAAGGAATCATAGCCTGAGTGCGTAGTAGAAAGGTTGGACAAGGTTTACTGTCGTCATTTTTGTTCCTATGCCCAAAAACTGTACCAAATAAATCAGAAATTTTTGTCTATTGCACTCTTAACTTTCTGAATCAAGACTGTATTCAGCTCAGGCTGCAGACAGAAATGCTCACAGTGGTGTTGCTAAGACTCACAAGTGTGACTTATATTTAGGGTGGAACGATTTCAGCTTTAACCCACTTGGACATAGCTCTTTTCTCACTAGTTGCTAATTTCTGTGATTAGTGTTTATAAATATTAGTATCTTGATTTTTGTATTTTGAATTCTTTATACCTTTATTACTCCTTGAGTCATCTCACTGACTTCAGCAGGTTTACTCAGGAGGCAAAGAACTAATTTTTAAGGGTAAAAGTTTCACGGACTGAGCCACTTGTTTAAGTAACTTGGGTCTTGTGAATCAAAATTGTCAGTTGTTTGATATGTATCATGGCAGTGACTGCAGTTAACACAGAAATAACTTCTTCCTCATCATGAGTCTGTCAGTGATGTATAAACACGGCACAACAGATTAGCAGCACCACACCTCACACGGTGCTTTATTTTGCAAAATAGCTACGGGGATAGAGCAGGTCATCTTTGGTGGAGTGGCACCTTTTTGTGCTTTTGCGTTTTATATTTTAAAAAAAGAAAGAAAATCTGGGAAAGCAACTAGCACCAGATAAAGACAGACAAAGACTAATGTTGTCTAAGTGACGGTTAGCACTGGTGTGCTGTTGTCTGTAGGTTACTGCTACACACCCTTCTGTTGGTCCGACCAGCTCCCTCCAGATATTTATTGGTGGGTGTGTAAATAATCCAGGGATGCTGTGCAAGGCTGTAGAGTCCCTTGGCCCTTAGAGGGATGGCATTGCAGCATCAGTATTAGCACAGCACCTCGCTGACAGATTGCTGCTCTGATGACGGAGAGAGGTCACACGTATTTCTAACTCCTAATTTGCGTGATGAGAGTCTATTGAGGTTGAAAGAAGCAATTGCTTCACTTCTGCTTTTCTCAGATTGTTCTCTCTTTGAGGACAATTTCCTAAACAATCTCGCTGCTCTTAATGAGAAAAACCCAAAGTGTTTATTGTAACCTGCTTTGAACTGTTAGCAGCTCCAGAGGAGGGAGGTCTTTGAACAGGACCCGTCTTGTGCCAAAGAGAGCGCGCTCGGCAGAGCGGGGTTGAGGTACAGAAGCAGGGCAGCGAGAGCGCAGCGTTAATAAAAACACTGCAAATGAAACGTTAGCGTGGGGTGGTGAAAGAGCTCAATTTTATTTTGTTTTCACACATTAGGTTTTGCTTAAAGCAGACAAGTACCAGGGAGAGCGTTCTGAAAAGGGGCTTTGTATAGGAGCTGGGGCTCTATCCATCAGATTTGTCATTTCAGGAATGCAGCCAGATGTATTGACTTACTAGCAATTGCATTGGTGCCATCTGGCCTGCTGGAGGCTGTATTAAAGATGGAAAAAACTGAACAGAAAGAAATGAAATTTGTTCATCATGCCATTACCCTAGCTGCTTATTTAAAGAGGGGAAAAAATGTAACTTCTTGGCAGGGGGTATGCTTTTTGAAAATAAAATATAAAGGTTTTAAGGACCACAAGTTTCAAAACCAAGCACTGATGTTTATATGTAGGCTTGAAAGCTGAGCCTTGCTGTTGTCATTTTGTGTATATATATATTTTTTTTTAATGGAAAAATCCTTTCAAATCTTACTCTTCTGAGTTGTAGAGCAAAAACCACACCAAGATCCCTGCCTGGTCCACTGCAGCATTTACACTTATTCATTCTCACTTCTTCCCAATACTAGTTTAGCTCTCTGAATTGCCACCTCCTCTCAGGAACTGAGGTTTGTAGGTGCTGTACTTACTATTGCTGACCTAGGAATGTCTTCATAACTTTTGGATTTCTTTTCAAACTTACTGACGTTGCTATCTAAGCAGAACTGCTATTCCCAGTACATCAGTAGCAATAATGCATTTCTTATTTTAATACTGATGCTCCTAAATGTACTTATTTTAATTAATAACTGCCAAATCTCAAGTATTTCCATGCATTTCGTTTAGCAAGGTGTTTTTCTTAATATTAGTAGTATGGGACCAGTGTTAACATTTACTGACAGAATAAGAATAAAAACGTTTTTGATACAGAAATGGACCATGGCTATAGGGTGAGAAGTGTTCCCCAGCCTTATTGAGGTGTAATTTTAAATATTCCTATATTCATATTTATTTCTTCAGTTAATCTTCCTGAATCAATAGCTGGAGGCTGCCGTCTTTCCAAGAAGTGGTTCCATTTGTTTCACAGGATAGAACTATGGGTCTGAACCACCTCCCACTGGAGTTAATGAAAGTTGGACTGGCTCTTTCAAGAGGCCATGAAGCAATTCCTAGGCATTTTCAACATTTGTTTTTGCCATTTAAGATAGAAAGCTCTTGAGGGCAGGGAAGTGGAACTTTGTAAAATGCAGAACTGTTTGTGGGTGAAGTCAGTTTTTAGCACCCCCAAACACATGTGTTAGAAGAATACACATTAGTTTTAGGATTTCTACAACCATGAAACCTCCGTTATAGCACTGCCAGGGTCTTCACTGTGGTGTGTTGTTTTTTTTTTTTTTTTTTCCAAGATGAGAAATGCTGGCACCAATACTGGAAAAGTCAACAGTGACTAAATACTCTTAAAAGAAGATGTAATGTCCTTACTCATAGAAAGCTATGTGAAAAAAGACCCAATTCAGCCCTCATTAAAGGACAGGAGAAAGACTTCTGTCTGCTATAGAGAAAGCTGGTTTGTGCCTTCTAAGGAAGCACTGAGCAGCATCACCTGAGCGGGAGTGTTCGCTGGTACTGCACTGTGCTAACATGTCCATAGCCATAGAAAGTGCTGAGCTCATTCAAGATTGCACCTAAATGGGATTGTACTGTGAAAAATCCCCAGTGTCTGAATCATCTTGGATAACATGCCTTCTCCTTCTCCATTTGGGGGAGTGCTTATCATATCTGTGAGAGCCCCCATTTATATTTTGTGGTGATGCAGTCCATGTCCATGCATCAGGATGAAACGGCATGACCTGATCCCATGAAGTGGATTTGGGGTTGTTCTGAGCAACTGCCACTTCTGAATGCCCCGATATGCCTGCTGAAGAGCACTGTGGGGTTTTGTTGCCACTTGGTTTTGAGTCATTTGCAATATTCTGGAAATTAATTTAAATAAGATTGTGGTGGTTTTTTTTTTTTTTTTTTTTTTCCTATAAAAATTGGTATCTCTCGTAGCAATATCTGGATTATTCCTTCAATGGATTAATTAAAGAGCTTACTCTCTGTGCCTTTTATTTTGTAAATTCAGAATGTTGACAGTAATCTTATGATTATAAGCAGGAAGACGGGAGGGCTCAAGCGTATGACACATAGGACAAAATGCTCTTCTGGCCAGGAACCACACACTGAGCGGAACAGTGAGGGTACAAAACATTCTGGGAAAACAGAAACATTGCCATTTCTCTGCAGGGAACTTCTGCCCATGCAGAAGTTGCCACCAGATATTGGCAGCTCTACCAGGAACAGAAACATTTCCAAACCCCTGTGGATAAGTTTTCAGGGAAAGAAGGCAAACCATAGGTTTGAAAGTTTAAAGAAAAAAAAAAAAAAGGAAGAGTAACAGGAGTTGTCCTCCGATTTACATTATAGAAGAGGTTGCAAAATTGATTTGATAATAATAATAACACCCACCTCACCCTCCCCCTTCTTACGCAGGTGAACTAGGAAGTAATCAATCTTGCTTGAAATTGGAAGGATCTTCAGAAGTGTGTTATGTTTTCATATTTAATCTATGAGAATGCATAAGTATTATGTACATGAGATGTGGGCACGCATACATAACGTGTGTACTAGTTTTTAAGTGTGGGATTACAGATATTGCAGTTTTAAAGTATATTGAGTAACAGTAGGCACTCACTAGCTCACTCGGCAGTGCTAATGTGAATAATAGAAGAATAGAATAGAATAAATAGTACTAAATGAATATAGGTAATTAAATATAGCAATGAGAACAATGTAAATTAGTAAATCTCCCACCAATTTTATCATTCATTGAACATATGTGTATATGTTATACCTGCACGAATAGAAACACATACCTTCTCTGTATTTTTTTAGCAATATTGCATCCATAAGACAGCACAAGGGTAGTAAAGGGGGGTGTCGGAAGGCAGGAAAACTTTTATTCCTCACTGTCTAGAGTGGTTTATTGTTTGATTTCTTTTTTTACTGCACTTCTAGCACCCAGTAACAGATAGTGACAGTTGCTGGTACTCAGAAGGCATAGATACCATCTTATCGGACATGTTGGATGGGATTTAACGTAGGTTTGGAAAAGTTCATTGTACACCAGAAAATTTAAGAGAAGACCACGTGGAAAAGTTCCTTTAAAAAGTTTCTAGAAAACCTGGAGCAGCACAGCATGTGCATATGTAAATATTTAAACCAAACACAGTGTTTTAGTAGCCTTGGACAACTCTGAAATCAGTGGATATTTTCTTCATGAATATGAGAACAGTATTTTGTCAGTCTGTTTTTTATTAACACAAACAGGTTAGTGGTAGTGACATAAGTAGTGACATAAGGTGTAGTTATGATAAATAATGGACTGCCAAAGGGGGCAACTTTGCAAGGGACAACTTTAATGTGTACTTTTTGGTGATGTGTGCCCTACATTTACTCCACAGGCCTTTTATCATCTCTACATGAAAGAAACATGTTTTAGCCAAGTTCATGTGGACTTGATAGCTCTATCTTTGTAGCTTTTTCTACAGTACTCCCAATGGGCTGACAATAATATGTAGTCAACCACCTTTAGGCCATTGTTGGGTCAAATCATACAAAATATAGTAGTTTCGAAAACTTGAAACCCCTGTAAAGTAACAAGAGAAATAAAACCAAGTGTAAGTCTGGGCAAAACAGCCAAAGGTGGCCAGCAATTTCAGTGGCAATCTGAGAAGGATTGAACGCCTCATTCAAGTATGTTCTGCACAGAGACTTGTTGACAGCTTGCACTGTTTTCTGCTCTTGCTGTTGATGTTCTGCACTTTCAGAGAGAATCCTGCTGCCCATGAACATATGTCCAATCCAGAAACTCTGAAACTTAATGTATAGGAAGATAAGACAAAACTCTGCTAGTTTAATTCTGAAACTCCCCTAGAAATGAATCCCCTGAGGTCAATGAGGAGAAGGTCCTGGTACCACCCTACTCTGTGTGAAAATTACACTGTGACTTCAGCTGCACCAAGACGTTGCCCCTCTTCCTTGGAGGAATGAAGCTACAGCTTTTTGACAATATGGGTTTTCTTTTTTTAACTCCAAATTTTCAATACAAAATATTAACTTTGCATATTAGGGTTGAAATTAAAAATTCACAGCCTAATGAGAAGTAGATCCAAGATCCATCACTTCTGTTACACTGCCTAAAGCAGATCCTGATAACTGAAATGGCTGCAGTTGTCTTCTTCCTTGCTGAAGTTCAGGTGCCTATGTTATTAAATGGTTTATTATGCTTAGGCGATGTACTGTATGACATTTTTTGAAAGGGACTGCTTGCCTCCCCGCCCCCCCCCAATTAATTGACCACTCTGCTAAATGTGTTTAACAGTCACTGACAGTAGTACTTTGAATTTCAGGAGATCTAGTTACTCTTATTCTTATGCCGTTCTTTATCCCCACAGCAGTGATAGCTCCAGAATGCCTGTATTAAGCACAAAGCCAACCTTAATTTTGCAATTAAAAGGAAAGTCATTTTATGATGCGCACACAGATCAATGGGGCACATATGTGCACATATAAACACCAGGGTATCGTATGGAAGCTCTTAATGAAACCCTTATGATATGAATAATACTCAAGTTACAAATGCTACAGCTTATCTGTTATGTGTGGTAGGTGATAATAACTCTGCAATTCAGGCAAACTAGGAAAGCAATTTTAGTAAACATAATACCTGAAAGCAATTTTCAAATTATTCCCTGAGTTCTAACGCATAGTAATCTCCAAAACAGGTTATTTTTCAAACAGAATTTCCAGTTTGTGTTGGTGGTTTTTAAGCATGAATACCACGTTGCTTACCACCTCAAATCTCTCAGTTTCAGCATGTGATACTTAGGTGTGTTGTAGTGACAAGGCTGTAATTTTCTGAGCAAGCTGTCAGAACACACCTTACGCTGGAAACAGAAACATGACGTGGAAAACAGGCATATGACAGATCAATTACGGCATTTATTCCTATGTAGCATAAGACTGGGATATGACAGAGATCTGTTCGTAGATTCATGTTTGGTGCAGAGGAGATGATTAGGGAAGCATTATTTGATGTATCTTACCTCTAACTTCTCTTAGTATATCTAAATGAATTGCTGCCTAGCAAGTTTACAACAAACATGATGACAAACTTAATACACGTGCAGGATATTGTGAAGCCAAAAGCATCCAGGATTTTAGAAACACCATTTCTCTCCAGTCAGGTGCATTGGTGTCTGTTAAACACGATGTTTGGTAGCAGTCTCTAGCACAGAAACTACGTCAACCATGGACTGCTAGAAAAAGACAGGAAACATTCCGTCTTTGTTTCTTACTTTTCTGTTAGCCAATGCTTCTGGCTGCTGTTTCAGATTAAATAAGCTTCACTGGACTGAAAACCTTTAAGGCTTTTCTTCATGGCAGGAGAACCTCTGAACGTGCAGATGGGCTGGTCTTAAGTTCAGGGCAAAATTTGGCCATTCCTATTTGGCCTTTCCTTGTAAAACTTACAGCTCCCTGGAAGATGGACAAATTGTATCTTTCCTACCAACTGTGCTGCGGGTTTCCTGACATCTATGCTCCTACCTTTTCCAAAGGCTGATAGGTTGTTGAGGAGAAAAATCATGTCCCTGTATCACTTTACTTTTCTCTGTCTCGTTTTGTACTGTTTGCCTATGGACAGGGAATAATTGTCCTTAATCTCTGCATATGGTGGGGAATGCTGCTTGGCTCTTCCCTTCTCGTCAAGTGCCCACAGGGACAATCCAGCCTTTCACTCTTGCAATTACTGTATCGGGAACTAACAGAACAGTATCAATGTCCTTCTCAAAGACACAGCTTTACTATCCTGACATAAAGGCCTTAGACTATCAAAATTCTTCTTTAACCATGCCAGGAAAATAATTGAAAGCATATTTAACTGTATGGATGTAGAAACCTAGAGGAATTTTGTTCGTCTTGTGGTTAGCTAAAGAAAGATGTGGAGAGACGCTTAAACCAAGAGTTTGGACAAGCTGTATATTCATGCTCCTGAAATTTGAGAGTATGTTTGATAATAGCACTCACTTTAAAAAACTGGATGCGAGGTTCTTTAAGATTGCTCTTGTGTGTCTTTGGCTGTCTTGGTAATAGTTTTGGAGAAAGAATTTTGGTCACTGTTCAGGATTTGTTCAAGGAAGGCAACTTGGACCTTTTTGAAGTTGATGCACTTCTATCTTGACCGCAATTAAATGCTCTTCAGGTGATGTTTCAGCTTAACTGAGATTTTATTTTTTTTTTTTCCCCAAGCAGATTCTCTCTCCAAATGTTTCAGTCAATGCAAACTTTCCATTCAGATCAAAGTGTATAGGCTGGCTCTGTGTTATCACCTGACAACATTATCATTGGGAATATTAAGCTGTCAACAGCAGATCTGAAGGAATCATTTTCCCAATCTGCAGTGAATTATAGAGGATGGGAGTCTATCGCACATAAAAGTCTTTACATTTTCTAAGTCTGTGTTTAATTCTAATAGTTTCAATCTGACCTCAGACTGGATTTCCCTCTTGTTTTAAATCATGCTCAAGACACCTTCTAGCTTAGTTACAAGATTTGTAACAATTCACACATTTGTGTATGTATTTATGTTTGTTTGGGTTTTTTTTTAGATGTATTTAAATCTGTATGTGCCAAGCCTATGTCTGGAGAGAACAGTGTCTTTTTGCTGAAAAGCTTACCGCTGCTCTGTTATATATCTTCCACTTCCTCGTTGCTTTCCTGATGAATATGTTGTTTGCATGGCTTTACGCTAACACGCAAGCCGTTTGGGACTGAGTGTGGGTCAGTGTCAAGTGGGACAGGATTAGGATGTGGGAGGTTGCTGGCATTAATGCTTAGCTAGTAGGATTAGGATAAAGCTATAATTGAACAGTTCAACTCACCTGGGATTCATCAAAAGATTTGGAAAAGTACATTACAGTGGTCAATGAAAGGAACTTTTAAACTATCAAGGCAATGTCGTATTGCAAAGCTCTAATTGCAAAGAGGCAGGGTTAAGCACTTATCTCGTCTTGCATGTATAAATGTAAGATTCTTTGCTGGTTTTGGCATCGCAATCTGTGTTTCTGCATGTTTAGAGATAGTGGGACAATGAGAAATGAAAAAGTATTTTGTCTAAGAAAGTTCAAAAAATGGCAGAGCTACAACAGTTTTTAATGAAATGCCATTAGAGACACACTATCTGGTGGAATTTGAAGGGACTCGGAAGAGATTAAAAAGAAAAGTAAAAAAAAAAAAAATCTCAAAGGACCTTTAAAAAACAAATTAATAACCCCAGAAATTTAATATTTGCTGAGACAAAATTTCACATATTTCCCCAATCCTGCCAGTCTGTGGGCTATGGAGGTAGCACTGGCTAAAGCAGATACATCAAAATATATAAGTGGTTCATAGACTTTGTGATGGTGCTCTGTACATGGATGATATGTGATAATACACCATAAAGATGGTCCCTCCTAGCCTTGACAGGTCACCCTGAAACTGTAATGGGTGATACTGTTGAAAAGTCCACAATGCTGATAAATTCCTAAAAATTTTGCATCCTGTTTTCACCTAAATCTGCATTCCAGCCACCACGTGATGGGCATATGTTAGTGCAGAGAGAGCAATTTGATTGTGCAATTTGTCTTGGCTGTACTCACTTTTTGGGGGTAAATGAACAAAATGAAATAATATGGGAATGAAATAATAGCTTTTGATGACATCATAGCTATGGCTAAGATTAAAACTGCTCCCCTGTGGGGTGTTGGTGGGATTTTTGCTCTATCAGCTTCATGGACATGTATATTTGTACTGTACTGGCAGCAGGCCAGTTTCTATGATTGTTTTATTGGGTGTCCAGTGTTATTAAGCCTCTCTGTGTTTTTTTTTTCCCTTTCACTTTTTACTTCTGAACTGCATTTCTGTAACCAATTTGCATTACTTTATGTTATGTTTCACGTGCCATGTGTCAGCTGAATTACACATTAAATCTAAAGATTCATATCCCTTTGAATTCTTCTTGGTGGCTATGCTATATTGACTACTGACTGGCTTGTGTGCAATGGAGGAATTTAACAAGTTTTCAACTGTTTTCCATGTCTGAGGACATCTATGCACAGGATAGATTAAAAAAAACTATAAAGATCCAAGAAGGGAACATTTAGGGATAACTAGCAATACAATTTATACCCTGCTGTATAACAATCTTCTTGTGTTCTGACTTTTATGTGCATTCAACAATTGCATTATTCTGTTGATTTATGAGGACAAAAAAGTCCATTCTTTATGTCTGTGAAATGCATAGCACAGATAAGTCTTGATGTTGTCTCAGGAGAACTAGAGGGGTATTGAAATATACAAATCATTAATAAATTATCATCATAATAATGTCAAGTTGCTACATGCTAGTCTCCATGAAATCCATAATGGGCTTGAGGTTGTAAAAATATGTATCTCTTCTTAAAGCCTTAAAATACTTTTACTGCGGTTTGTATTGTAATTTAGCCACATCGATGCATTTCTAAGGTTCAATAAAAATAATGTAACAATGTGGGCTGTATCCCATTCCCAGAAAGTATGAATTTCTAAAGATTCAGCAATATCACCAAATCTGACATCTTACTTTTCATCGGTTCTCTTGATTCCCGCATGGGCCACCCATGAAGTTGCCCAAATGTTCTGTAGAATTTTGTCTGAGTTTTTTTTTGAGCTGCTTTTTGTTGGGAGTACAAATAGGTGTATGGAGTATGATTTTTTTTTTTCATGTTTCTGTAAATAACAAATAACAAATGACTTAATTCTGCTCTTCCATCCAGCTGAAGTCAGCAGAGTAAAGATGGTGTAAAAAGGGTCAGAGTCAGGCACTTAGTCATGATAAATTTCCTTATGCTAGTGGCAGTATGTTCAGAATGCTTTGAAGTGCTGGTTTGTCAGAGTTCACAACAGTTCATTTCAGCTCCAAATAAAATATTATCTGACTTTGCTGGCTTTCTAGCACCAGTCAATGTAACAGTAGAGCTGTTTTAATTCATTTTATGAATCCAGTTTTCTTACACTAGTTTCTTTATTGGAATTCATACAGAGCTAGAGCTTTCTTTAAACACAGCTTTTCACTGAATAAAAACAAAAGAGTGTTTATATAAGACAATAGGGCAGACATCATTTACTGTATAGGGTTGATTTTGAGTTTATGCAACTGAGACAAAGGGAAATGAACACCCCCATGTGGTATAACCTCTGTAAGAGTGTAGCTTTGTTATTTTAAGGCTTGAAATGCCATACATTTTAAAGCTTGAATTATTGAGGAATATACTCTACAACGTGTACTTTGTTCTACAGAATGCAAGCACAATAGTTTCCTTATGTTTTTTAATTTAGAATACATTCAAAGCAAGACAACTTCCACCTTTTCTAAAGCAGTTTGCAATGTAGCATAAATGTTTATCCCAGTTCTGCAACTTTTAAAGAACTTTCAGCAGTTGATATTATTTTTTTTTTCCCCTTAAGGTCTAACAATGTCAGTACTAAGGCTTAAAATAAGCCCAGCTGCTGAGCAGAATCTCTTAAACATTCAGTCTTTAATTCTGATGTCTTTATCCTTTTTTTTTTTTTTTTTTCTCCTCATCGTCTGTGAAATTCTGAGTGAAATAGCCCCTTGGGGCTCTTTCAAAGATTATGAAGCTCTGTGCAAGAAATGGTGAGGACAACGAGGAATTTCAGGACCTTTGTACGTGGAGGGATCCAATGGATTGGGATTGCAACTTTTCCACTTTTATGTTCCAAATCCTTATCGCTTTTGGTTAAGAAATAGTGTCCTAAAATAATTGGTTAAAGCATAGAAAATTATAAACTAACATGTGTATTCATAGGATAAAAAGGAAATTTTCCCATAATACATTAGTAACTGCAAAGTATATATCTGACTGCGAAGAATAGATCTATTATGTACTAGAGCTGACAATCATGCAACCGCACAGGACTGACCTCAGTACAACACTACTATGAAGCTAAAGTAAATCCAAAGAAATTACTGAACGGCACCTGCAAGTTTAAGGATTTGTTTTCCATACTTTTATGTTTGTGATAAGATCTAAGCTAAAAAAGAAAAAGCATAAATGATAGGAAAAGAAATCTGAAAAGAGCTAATATTTGGGAGGGGAAGGATAACTATAGTTGCAAGGCATAAAGATGACTTGGTTTTGATGTAGACCAGACTGCCCGTCTCTGCCTTCCAGAGTCAAATCCATGTAGTTGCTCAAGCGTGATCATTCTGATATAAGAAAGGAGGGATGAGATGGGAAGGAGGCACTTTCTCTTTCCTCTTACAAAGAATCCTCTGAACCACTTCCCTTCCTTTTGGTCTGAAATAATCCGGGTCTTCTGTCCTGCAGGTTGTTAATTTATTATCTTGAATGCCTTTCCGTGCAGAGGTTAGGGCATGTTTTTATGGGTAACTCAGGAACTAACATCCAGGTCTGAGAGTGTGTGTTTGGCCTAGTTCGAGTTCAGTACCGACTACATAAATCATACTTGAATTAGCAATCCTGTACCTACCGATTTAAGTAACAGATTTTCCAATGTGAATGTTCTGAGAATCTTAATAGGGTAAGTAGAAACCTGGACAGGTCATCTAGTCCCAAAGCAGTAAGATACTGCAAACCATTCCTGGACAGAATTTTGCCTAATTCAGGCAAAGGGAGGGTGGAGAAAAGGGATATTTAATATTCTTTCCTGTTTAGGCTGGAGTCAGACTTCACACCCCATGCTGTATTCTTCATACAGGGATGTAGCAGCCCCTATTTGTGCTTCCCAGTAAGTTGTGATGGATCTTGCCTATCCTTTGAGACAAGAATAGGTGAGAAAGGTGGAAAGGCATTGGCTGACTAGCAACAGTCAAATAATGTAGCCTGCAGCCATCCTGCTAACAGATTACCAGTTGAAACACTGTTTTGGTTAATAGGGGATCAGATCCAGATCGTGTGGTTTAACTGGCAACTACTGCCCTTCTCCACAGGCAAGAGGTGTCCGTATATGAATGACGGTGAAGTAATAACCCAAGTAAACTAGGCAATGAAGCCATGCTTTATTGAGCTTTTCTCACAATTTACAATTTAAATCTAAAGAAGAAATGTATATAGGGAATGTTTTATTATAAGGGATGCACAGCATCTATCAGTGCTTCAACTGTTAACAGGTAACTAGAAATAAAAGAACTGAAATGTATATAGAGAGTGCGCATTTTTCCATTAATAATGTTGAGTTTTCTCAGAGAATGGGAAGGTTCTGCAAATCCATTTCACAAATCAGCTTCAGCTGGACTGTTTATTGCTAAGAATTTGCAGTCTTGAATCTTAAATGTATAGAGGTCATGCTTGATTTCTACGGAAAGAAAGAGTAATCCCTCGGTTGCTCTTCTCATAAGAGCTAAACGCTCACACTTCACCTGCGTCAGCTGCCTCCTAACCAGCTACGGCAAGTTTATTTTTAGTGAGCGAGAGACTGGAAGTTTCATTTTGAGAACTTCAAACAAAATATAAATCAAGATAGTTTAGTGATAAAAAAGCTTGGCTGGGGACTTCTATTGGCTTTTCCGTATGAAATACAGCATGTGTTGTTTGTGTGTTGTGTGGGGTTTTTTTTTATGGGCACAAATGTTATTTTTCACTGGCTGTCAGAAATGGCCTGTTTCAGCTTCTTGTACAATTGACCATTGTGATAAGTCAGTGAGTTTGTCCTTTTTGTCCATTAGACTGCATAAATACTGGGATTTTGTTCATCTTTTAAATCCATTATATGGCATTTCCCAGAGGAGTTAAGCTTTGTATTTACTTGTGTGGCAACTCTTTGAAATATGGCGTTTTGAATCATCTCCTTTTTCCCAAAAAAGCATTTCCAGCAAACCGAGAGTTTGGCTTTCTATGTAGGTTTCAAGGGCTAAAAAAATTCCTTAATGTGAAGACACACTATAAGTTTAATTAAACACAGGGCTACTACAAGATTAGATCAGTAGATTGTTTATATCGGCAATGCTTTCCAGAAAAAGTTTTGACAACCAGCTGCTGAAAATAACTGCAGCAAACTCCCATTTAAAGCCAGCAGTAAGAAAAAATCCCCAAGACTAATTGACACGAAAGTAAAGAAGGAATAGCTGAAGACCCTATCTCAGCTTAGATTAACGCTGGCCTCTTTGTGGAATAATTTCTTTTGATGATCTAAGGGAGTTGTCTTGATGCTTTATATACTTGTTATTTTGTATCTATTTAAAGCTACAATAGCGATTTGAGTGTGAAATACTTTTTCAATTTGAGACAAACCCTGGATGAGGACTGTACAAAGAAGAAGAGATTTCAGAGAGGCACAAATATAGTATTTCCATGTGTGACAGGTATTTGTTTGGTAAAGTCTTTGAAAAGTTGAAACAAGACAAAAAGAGAAAGGGGGTGCCACAAAAGAGAAATACTTCATCAGGAGCTGTCAAAGGTGGTACTAGATCCAATGATGCTGTCCTTGATGTTTATAAAAGTTATTTGACCAACAGCTATTAAAAAAGAAAAGTTTTAGGAAATGTTTCCATCTTGGTATTGTGTCAGATTGAGTGGAGATTCAGCTGCTTAACATAGATCTATTCTGCCCTTTGAGACACTTTAACAGCTCAAAGCCAGAATACCCTAAAGAGTCTTCTCTCCCAGAGGCCTTATGTCTTATTTACAATTCCTGTGAAGGTATTTCAGATGTTCTGGAACATCTTAAACGTAAGCACCCTGTGCTATTTAGGCAACCGACTGCTGTGCTAAGTTACAGATTGAACTTTGAGATTTTTTTCTCTGGAAAAGGGCAATCAGGAGGAGAATTTTCACTTGACTGTTGGGCATATTTGAGTTAGCTTTAAAGAAGTTGGTGAGGATGCTTCTAGGAATACCGTCAAAATAGAGCGTGGCACCAGCTAAAGCTCAAATATTTGTTCAGTTTCTTGAGGATGGAGCATGCCCTTGGAGAGTCCTATGCTGCAATGGTTAGACAAATAGTAGTATTCTGCAGAGAAGATAGTTAGCCCAGCGTTGTCTTGTGTATGCACTCTCACCACAATAAATATCCATCTATTGCACTCTAGATGTACATCCTGAGGGTACAACCACAGTCGTTAACAGCAGCCTATGAGCTCAGGGATCTTCTGGATACCAGTACAGCAACAGTACGTTGGGCTCATTTGAGAGTTGATCAGCGAGAGCAGCCGACTGGAAGAAGAAAGCTGTCAGAAGCTTGTTCGAGAAAAAAAGATATTCAGGTTGACAAACACTACAATTATAAACCTGTGGTCAATCTACTTTTTATGGCAAAGGCTAAAGCTCTGTCGAGCAACTCTGCTAACACTTAGATCTTCTCAACACCAGGCAATTTGTTTTCAGGGCTGTGTTATAGCACAGACCTCTTCGTAATTGAGTTAGTGAAGTACTCTTTGTGGTGGACAGAGGAGAGATTGCACCATGTAGATCTACCAGCTGCCTTTCACACGTGAGGGATAGCTGACACATCTATGGGCCTTGGCAAGAAAGATGGAGCTATGTTTGAGTGTCTGTGTTTATTTCATTGCGAGGCTTGGAATATGTCTCACTGACTTGGGGGTACTTGAGGGATTTATCTTGAGTCGGTCTGTCTGTGGGATGAGGACCCGATTCGGCTTGAAGTGATATTAGCTCCTGTGAGCAAGAATTTTTCCCGGCTCTTACTATGCAGTGTCACAGGTGCTTCTGCGTTCTTGCGTGTCAGGGGTTCATAAGCCAGCAAAGAGGTCAGCACACTGTTGCCATCCATTTGTCTGTGACTAGATATGTCTATACAGATATTCCACATATACTCCAACTCACTGTTGATAGCCTTTCCTTTTATCAACTTGGCCATTGCTGAGCCTGAACACACCATCCATTTAACTTTTTCAGAACTGAATGTGAGTACAGAAGATTAGCTCCTCAGTGGAGTGGACCTGGTCATCTTTAGCTTGTGTAACAGGGAGAAAGGAAAGACTGATTAATTAATATCACATTTCAATTTATGTCCCTGCAATGACAGAAGGACTTTAAAGATTTCTTCTGCTTAACAGGGCCATCAGAATTATTTATATTACTAAAAATCTTCATCTGAACACAGACAGTGCTAGTTTGAAAACCAGTAATGCCAAGTTCTGCAACAGATTTTTGAGATCCAATTGGAATAAAGTGCTAAAATACCATTGAGTACTAGAGCCTTTATTGCTTTGAAAATATTAATTTCAACCATTACTAAGCTTTGCACACCTGTACTTTAACCAGTTTGAATCTTACGTGTGTCCAAAATGAAAAACATGAAATCCCACTTGAAACCTAAGTACATGTTTCATCTGAGGTGAAATGAATCTTTGCATTCGACCATAAACGATTTTCTTCTTATACTTTTGATTCATTAGAGAAGCATCATGGTGGACTGTTTTTTGTTTGCTTGGTTTTGTGTGGTGGTGTGGTTGGTTTTTTCCTTTTCAAAATCAGTTGTGCACACAGTTCTGCGCGGAACCCTAATGTAGTTCCAAAAGCAATCAAACCCCCCGAATACCCTGTCTCTCCAACCCAAAACCTCTTGCATCTTTAGGCATGCTTAGATACATCTCACTGATTTGCCACAGGGAAAGAAAATAAACAACAAAGAACTAAAGAAAAATGATATGTGTAGTTGCATCACGAAAAGATGCTGAATGCATGGAGTGGGATTTACAAAAGTACACGAGCCTGACAGGTGTCTAGGTGCTTTAGGAAATCATGGGCACCCAAGAGGATGTCTGCGGGTCCCAGGGCAGCGAGGTGCGGACAACTTTGAGCTGTCCCCAGTGAACTTGCAAAAGAACAGAAAAGGGTATAGCTGTACTGAGACTGTGCTGCTAGTAAGTTTTAGAATGCTTAATGAGATGCTTAATAAACCTTCATATAACCACTTGATAGATGGATGGCACTACCATGTTACGTGCCTATAGACCTAAGGAGACCCAAGATCTAATTCATTGGGAGTTAGCATAGTTCTGAGGAGCTGAGCCACCTTAGTCAGATGTTTCTGATAATTTAGCTCCAAAAGATTAAGGCTTTTCACTTAAACCATTCTTTCTTCCAGTCATCAACGGCTGCTAGAAAGCTGTGTTTAAGCTTCCAAAATATGAGGTAGGCATATACTGTAAGCTGCCATACAAACTCTTCTGCATTATTGGTACCATCAGTATTTGAGTCATATATATGCCATCAATTAAGTTAGTCTTTCCCATTCTGATTTTATGTTTTAATGCGCTGGGATGAGAACTTAATTAGCTATTGCTTGGACAAACAAATACGATAACTGTTGAGACAGAAGAAAGAATTCAACCTAGGTCAGTGCATTTCTAGTTCAAATATTATCTGTATTTAACCTTTCTCTGCGTAGGTTAGAATCTCAAGACTTTGATTCTTGTTTTCCTAAATAATTAGCTGGACTACCTGACTTTGTGCTTGGCTATCAAACTTGCTGAGTTAGGAACACTGAGGAAAGGTTAATGTGTTCTCCTGCTGATGATTATGTCAGAATGGGCTAAGTCTGTGAAATATAAATATCCAGGATGCCAAAGCAAATATTCTGATTCCCTTGAACTCATTAGCAAAAGTTTATTTTAGATGTGATGGGATGTGAGCTATTACTCCAGAATGGAATAGATGGATAGATTAGGATGGATGGAATTTATGCACCAAGCAGGTCAGTATCTATTGGAACTTAATACTTCCTTACTGAAAGCTCAAAAATAGCTTAATTTATGAACGCATTCTTAGATACTAATATTTTATTTGATATTTCATCACTTATAGGTAGCATTTTTTTCTTTCAGTCCTTTCTGAGTTTCTATCTTGAATAGAAGTAAGGTAGATCCATTAACTGGCTCATATTTCATGCTAAAAGGGGAATGACAGCAATAATTCAGCATAAGCGGCATAGAGGAGCTTGAAGACCGTGTAGAAAGTCATATAGCTTATGGAGCTTAAAGTTAAAACGTGAGCAGCACATCAGAATCTGAGGAAATATCTGGTGCGTTTTTGTTTCTTTCCAAACTGTAAATCTGATATTGCGCTTTGTTAACAGAATGAGCTGCCATTCAGTCTCAATTAAACTGCCAGAGCTGTAAGGAAAATCTTGAAAGATAAATTCAAGATGGTAGCTACAACTGGACTTCTCTGAACTGATTACAGTTACAATTATATTGTGAAATCTACTTATAGTAAAGCTGAAATATAGTTAATTTTTTATTAAAAGAACTAATAGAAGAAAACAACTTATCTCACTTCACTTCCATGCCATACCCAATACATTCACTCTTGAACTCACTCTGTTTATAGCTTGCAAGGGACAAGGTTTATTTGAACTGGTTGTGTTTTGAGTTCATGTGGGTTTCTGCCTTCAACTGCAGAATGTACTCCATGACTTCTCGTGTCACTCTGCCTGGCTATTCTTTTTGTTGCCGTGCCAGGGTTTATCACCACTCACTTCTGGATAGTGTTAATGATGCAGTCACTTCCTCTCTGCCAAACAACCGTAACATTCACCAGACTTCCCCGCACATTACGGAGCAAGTCAAGTATCATTACCTGAAATGGTAAAAAAAATTAAAAAATAAAAAAAGTTAATCCTGTTTATAGAAGGAATTTTGATAGATGCTGAACACCCTTTTGAAAGATTAATGCAAGGAAAAGTAGTCATTTTGGATATCTTAGTAGAATTTCAGCTGAGTGATGCTTCACAATACTCAGGTTTTTCTAAAAAAATTGTTGTGGAAGCAAGCTCCTCATTTTCATCTCTTACTGCAACAAACTCTGTATTTTAAAAGGAAATGAAAAAACAAGCTAACAAATGATGGAGGGGTGAAATCGGTGATGTGTCACTGGTCAGTGCTGTGTCAGCAAATAGTGTGGTATGGCTGAGATGGACAATTCTCAAACCACCACAATTTCCAAGTCATCTTTCCTCCTCCATAACCCACAAAATGTATTTTGTTAAGGGGGCCACATGGGACGAGGTGGGAACTATAAAACCTTTCAGTGAATGCCAAAGCAGACAGAAGAAAAGTGTTTGTATATATGCAACTGAAATTGTGGAAAAAAAAAGTTATTTTGGGGAATTCTGAGAAACAGAAAGAACTGTAGAACTTTTGTTGGAGATAAACAGTTTTGCCACAACAAATTTTGTAGCAATTGGTTAAAAGATAGTGATGTTTACATTTGCAAAACTACCACTGTGCTGCCAATTACACCAGTCAGAGCAACTTTCCAAATGTTAATATCTTCTTATTCACTGAGACTTGACTCCATGCAAGAAAATAGCTCCCATTCCTCACAGCTGAAGGGACAGGTTGTAAGTCAGAGCCTCCCAGTCCTCTGTGATACTGATTCGAGCCAATTCAACATGCTGGCCTAGAGGATTCTCATCTTCTCTTTTGATAGCGGATGTAAGATCGATGTCTGTTGGGTAAAGCAACCTTGTTGCAGAGTCACCTCCATGATGTGCAGAGCAATAGAGGCCAAAACCCTAAATAGGAGGTAGATAACTCTTATGTAATCTTCACATTTTTTCCAAAGATGGATTGAAATGGAATTTAGATCTATAGGTTTGTTCAGAGAGGAACATTGTTCTAATGAGGCTTTTTTAGAGTGGATTCTTTCCCCTGAGTTTGGACTGGAAAACCTATCTCGGATCAAAGAAAGCTTCATAATGGAAATTTTGTGAAAACCAACCTTCCTCATAAAAATGTTCTGTCTGAGCAAATCTGCATCTCCTAGATTTATCTAGCTCTATTTTCAAAAGTCCATTAGCTACAAGGTCCTTCCAGCAGTTATGTCTGAGGGTATGAGAAGAAAGAAAAGCTTTCTGTATCTCTGGAATTTATAGCAGCTCCTGTGTAATTACGAAGCAGACAGGTCAGTAGACATCAGTCAGAGCTTGCAAAACTGAAAGAGTCTATCTGCAAGTTGAAGCTTAGACACATACAGCTTGTAAAAGCAGTTCTCAAGTACGAGGAGGAAAAAAAAAAAAATTGTTTTGCATCTCCCAACCTTCAGTACTCCTGTTTTGTCACCTCATTGGCAATTTTGACTCATTTCTAACAATGCACCGGCATCCTTTTCCCAGTTCAACCAGTCCCTGCCAGCTCCCTGAGGAGGAAGGAGCCTGGTCTCTGAAGAGCTTACACAGACTGGAGAACTGATCTCGGGAGGTCTTGGTTTGGCGCGAAATCTGAACTAACAAAAAGTGTGTCTTTTAGGCAACCTAGGGGAGATATGCTGCTTTAAACTGCTCTGATCTTCAGTCAAAAGGCTGACTTTTGACTCTGTAGACTCAGGAACCAGGATTTCCAAAGGAAATTAAGAAATGTCTCCACAACAAGTTAATGCTTATAGTGAAATGTCAGAGAAATGGAAATTCACTGTTCATTAGACACTAAATTTTCTTCAGCTCCTGTGGAAAAGCTCTCAGCTTTAAAGAATAAAAAGAGATAAATTTATTGTTCTTCACTACACAGTAGCATCTGGGTTCATGTGATTTACAACCAATTGTCAGTTTGTTCATTTGTGTTTCCTTTTTTTGGTGGGTTAAATGGGACTTTAACCTGTTAAACACACATTACCTGATACACCTACTGAGTTCATTGAAATATTCGAGGGTTTATAACCCTATAAAATGACAGTGTTCCCAAGTAATCATAGAGAATTATTTCTGAATATTTCATCTAAAATTGAGCAACAGGGCAATTACTTTTATTAAGTTGCAACCTCAAGGTAATACGACATTTTAGTAGCCATGTCTTAAATGTTATAAACTTCAACTATTCTGGCACTTGTTTTAGAAACAGAACTATGTTTCAACAGTGAGATTTTATGGAGAGCTATATGCAACAAGCACTTAGATGCATAATTTTAACATGTCCTTATATCCTTTCTTCAAAAGAAGGATATTTCTAAAAAGGGAAAACTGACCCGTGTCTTAAGGGGCACGCAGACACTGCTTGAGATGAATGTATTATAAATTCAGTCTATTCACGTGATTTTAGTCTCGCACTCTCTGCAGTAGCAATTCCAGAAGGACTGGGTGAAGCTTAGATGGTCACTAAAAGCCTTGTAAAGACTATGCACAGCTTGGGTGTGAGGGCCGTTGGATTTGAGTAAAGCCTACTCAAATCAAAAGGCACTATTGACTGTCAGAATTGAAATTAAGCCTCATATCACCAGGGAGCTGGGAAAAGGGAGGAAAATCAGAAGCTCTAGTGGTATTTCTTTAGTAATGTTCTTGTAGGAGATCAATATCATCTGCAGAATTAGCTGGGTGTGGATGGAATGACCTGCTAAGCCACGTCTCCTTTCTCTTTCCAAAGCCTGGGAAACTAACCCAAGACAATCTTTCAAAATGCAGTTTTATGACCAGGCAAAAGTTAAAGTGTGGAAAATGTATCAGTGCAGGCATATCTACTTGCATGCGCTTTGCTGCGGTGGTTGATGATAATCTAGCCTCCTTCCCAACAAAGAAAACAAAAACCAAAAAACAAACAGAAAAATTTCGACCAAAGGAAATAAGTCTGATGAAATATTTTTCACTTTGTGCAAGCAGTCTACAGGACTGAGTCTGAGTTTAGTAAGAGTAATACCACCTGAATTTGCTGCTGCTTATTCACTAACTCTAAGGTACAGAGGTGGTAGGAAACTTCAGGCACTTGTGCATAATCCTAAGTGAAATCTAGGCCCTTTGCCTATTTGACCTCAGTGCTTGGGATGACGTTTCAAGTTTTGCATAATACCACTCTGGTCTTTGATTTTTTTTTTCTTTACCATGCAAATAATAAAATTAAAGGAGTTCATGACGAAATTGGAAAATATTGCATGCAACAGAGGTAAAATGGATACCTTGGTTTCTTTCTTGTTTATTTCCCCATAGATTTTTTTTTTTTTTTGGTGACTCTTAGCTTCTTCATTATAGATTTGTTTTAGTACCATGAGACATCATGGTCTCATGGGGGGCTTCAACTTACCAGATGTCTGCTGGAAATACAACACAGCAGAAAGGAAACAGTCCAGGAGGTTCCTGGAGTGTGTGGAAGATAACTTCCTGACACAGTTGGTGAGGGTGAGGGAGCCAGCTAGGGAAGGTGCCTGCTGGACCTGGTGTTTGCAAACAGAGAAGGACTTGAGGGTGATGTGATGGTTGGAGGTCATCTTGGGCATAGCAATCACAAAATTATAGTTTTCCATTCTCGGAGAAGTAAGGAACAGGGTCAGCAGAACTGCTACCTTGGTATTCTGGAGGGCAGACTTTGGCCTGCTTGGGAGCCTGGCTGACAGAGTCCCTTGGGAGGCAGTCCTGAAAGGAAAAGGAGTCCAGGAAGGCTGGACATTCTTCAAGAAGGAAATCTTAAAGGCACAGGAGCATGTGCCAAAAGATGGGCTGGCATGGAAGAAGGCCGGCCTGGCTAAACAGAGAGCTTTGGCTGGAACTCAGGAAAAAAAAAAAAGAGAGTTTTTGACCTTTGGAAGAAAGGGCAGGCACCTCAGGAAGAGTACATGGATGTTGTGAGGTTATGCAAGGCGAAAATTACAAGGGCCAAAGCCCAACTATAACTTAATCTGGCTACTGCCATAAAAGACAATAAAAAATGTTTCTATAAATACATTAGCAACAAAAGGAGAGCTAAGGAGACTCTCCATCCTTTATTGGATGCAAGGGGAAACATAGTGACAAAGGATGAGGAAAAGGCTGAGGTACCGAATGCCTTCTTTGTCCCAGTCTTTAATAGCAAGACCAGTTGTTCTCTGGGTACTCAGCCCCCTGAGCTGGAAGACAGGGGCAAGAGCAGAATGAAGCCCCTGTGGTCCAAGGGGAAGTGATTAGTGACCTGCTACACCACGTAGACACACACAAGTCTATGAGGCTGGATGGGATCCACCCAAGGGTATTGAGGGAGCTGGCAGAAGTGCTTGCCAAGCCACCTGCAATCATTTATCAGCAGTCCTGGCTAAACCGGGGAGGTCCCAGTTGACTGGAAGTTAGCAAATGTGACACCCATCTACAAAAAGGGCCGGCAGGAGGA
>NW_009616783.1:0-2668 GCF_000690535.1 Cariama cristata
TGGGGGTGGCTGTACACACGCAGATAGGAACACATGCCTTACCACAGGAGCGAACAAAGCACGAAAAAGCCCACAATCACATGACGCCTTCTATGTACAACTATGATTTAGGCAGTAACAACACTTTAAAAAAAAAAAAAAAGAGTTTACATTCTACTCCGCTTGCTCGGGTTGAGCATTCAGTGCGGTTTGTTTGGGAGCTCCCTCCCTCTCAAGAAAAAGATTTTTCCCATCTACTTTTTTTCCCTATTTTTATTTTTCCCAACTGCCCACAGTTTTACGGTGCTTTCACATTTCAAAGAAACTGTGAATAATGTATACAATGATACAAGTGACTTTATGTACTCCAGAGGAAATAAATGATAGTTTCCATTATCACATCAGTCAAAGAACATTTTCGCACAAATCTGTTTACATTCACCACAACGATAACATAATATGCTCTTCAGCAATACTGCCTTATCAACCTGCAAAGCGGCGTAATAACAATTAACGTAACATTCAAAAGCCTACATTCTCATTTTACCCGCAAAAGTTTGTTAAAAAAAAAAACAACTTGATATCTGTGACATTCAAAAATAATGTTATAAATATGCAAATAAATTTTTTTAAGTAAAATATTTGCATCTCCTTTCCTCCTCCAGGCTTTTGAACTTCTGAGGTCAACAAGGACAAACAATACCACTAGTGTCTCTTTGCAAAAAGCTGGGTTTGCTGTCTGCAAGCAATGGTATCATTTCCATAGCAACCCCCTAACTATTAATTTTCAATTAAAGCAGACACAAAGCGGACAGCCTGAGGCTGGCAGACAGTGTCAAGAGCCCATCTCTGTAGGCAACAGTTTCACACAGCTATCAAGCGATAGGTGCCTCTGCCACAAAGCTCTATCAGAGGTACGTCAAGTTTGGCTGGTTAAAATTACATTAACCTTGAGTTCAGGCCGAAATATTTTGTATCAGGCATTTACAAAGACAACAAAATACTGACCAAAGCCCGAGGCAGAAATAAACTACCAAACAACAATTTCCAAACCATACACAGCACAGGAAAGGGGGGGAAAAACAAAGATCATGGAAGTGTATTACTGGGAGGACATGCTTCCCAGTGGCTATGATACCACTGCATTTGTCAAAAACCTTTTAATCCTTAGTATTCTCATCATCATCACCATCATCATCATCTCTGAAAACACACTCCACACTCTTAAATAAAACAGTCAATACACCTACTCTGTTACGCAGATTAGAATTAATTCGAAGGCAGAAATTTTCCAGATATGTCACAACACCGGGTACTATTCTGTAATTAAAAAAATAACATATTTTCAAGTATCAGGAACCGATGCTATTTCTCGCTCTCTTTTACTCGCCATCTTTTCACCAGAAACTAAGTTTCCAAGTCCAAACCTCCACTCCTTGCCACCAGCTCCCGGCCCATCTCCCTGCTGACGACCTAGAGGTGCACCCGGCGTGTTTTCCATTTACCGTTCTCCCTTCTGCACCCAATTCTTTCTGGCCCAAAAGCAAACTCAGGAGACATTTCTAGACCTCCTCGCCCAGGATCAAGGCTCTCCTTAAGATTTTTCAGGGTGGTTTGTTCTTTTTTTTCCCCCTTTTCTTTAAATCTGCCTGTATCTCCTTCCCTCCTTAATTGGGGCAGGTGGGCCCCTGTACGCCAATACCGACCGGCAGAACCGCCGGGTCCTGCGCAGTCACATAGGTAGCCTAGACCTCAGGCTACAACTGCATGGGAGTTTTCACTCCAGGGTGCAGAGAAAAACCCGCTGGCAGTGACAGGTATTATGTCACAGCCTGTTTTCTACCAAACAAAAGATGACAGGCAATGCAAACTGTTTTTCAGATGACAAGTTCCCGTCAAATGCGTTGCTCTAATTCTGCACCCTTCCTGCCCTTTTGCCTCCAGAAACAATTATGCAAAAGAACATATAACAGGTCAGGATCCCCCCAAACTCGATATGATCTCAGTTGTAATCCTCTGGACAACTGTCAGCTCTTGCAACAGTTGGATGCTATCTCTAGTACCGCACGATCTATAAGCAAGCCTTGCACTGATAAGCCAAAGAACTGATTTAATAACAGTCCTGAGCACTAGAAGGAACTAAGAGGAAGAAATGTGAACAGTACACAGCAGCACTAAGCAATACAAATTCCAAGATGCACGGATGATATTTAGGGAATCCCTGCATTGAGTTAAATACTAGTAACTAGAAATCACAAACCTTTACAGGTGTGACAGGACAGACAGACGACTTTCAGTAAGAATTGGAAGGAGACACAATCACAGATTTACAGAATAATTACAAGGTTTAATTTGTATGTATTTACATTATACTGTACACGTGACGACAGAATACACACTACCATGTTTAATCCTAAAAAAAAAATCCAAAGTAAAATTTTGTCACTTATTTCCTGGTATACAAATGCTACTCCCTACATTTACAATATCAGGGCTAAATAGTTAGGTATCGGAATTGTACTGTTTCTATTCAAACTATATTTTAATAACAAGAACATAACAAGGATGATAAAGAAGATGTAATAAACAACTTTAAAGCAGGCCATCCAAATTTCTAGTCTTCAAAGTTAAGCTTGCTTAGCAAGCTTTCCCCCCCCCCCCCCCCTTTTCCAACTTAAACAAAAAAAAA
>NW_009616783.1:2699-6595 GCF_000690535.1 Cariama cristata
CTCAATTAACAGCAATTAACATTGGTAGCAATTACATGCACGCACAGGGAAGAGGAAGGACTGACTGTTTGGCTTCCAATTTCCCGATTTTCCAGCTTTCCAACAACGATGTCTGTTGTTTGCTATGTGCAGACATGAAGTGACTAACACACAAACCCCTGGATGCTCGCTGTAGGTGGGTTTTCACTTTCCAGGGGTTTATTAGAGCCTGGCAGTGAAAAGTCGCTAAGGAAACCCAAGCTGAGTTGGTACTGAAGATGGTTTCACTGCTGCTGCCATCCCACCGGGGCAATCTAGGCACACAGCTGGGACAGCGTACGCTGACTCTGGGACCTACACCTACAACGCTCGTGAAGACACCACAAAGCACCCTCGCTCATGCACCCTTGCAACAAGTGAGCCACCACCTTCACCATTTATACAACTCGGCCTGCAACTTCTTTGCACCCTAGGTGACCACGAGATCCAAAGTACCGTCATTATTTTTCATTCATTTTCCAGTTCGAAGTATCCTAAATATTGAGAGGATTGGGCCACAGATCAGCAGGGTGAGGTCTTAGGGCATGATGACCGTGGCGTGAGTTGTCATGCATGGCGCAAGGACGCGTGAAGGCAAACAAGGGTGCAAGACTTGTCTTGAAGGATTGTCCTGGGTAAAGGCAGTCAAGTCTGGCTGGTGTGGATCCAAGGGGGAACAATCCTGGCTGCTGTTCTGCCCTGCTTCCTGGGGAGGAAAAGCTTCAGGAGAAAGCCTGGGTGGGAGCTGGCACAAATACAGGGAGGGTGATGGGGGGGCTCCAGCAGGGAAGAGAGAACCAGCTGGGCAGCCAGTGCACATCACACCTGAAGTTCACACACAGAGATTTTACTCTAAACGTCTTTCGCTTCATGAATGACTTAACAAAACAAAAAAAAAAAAGAAAAGAGTCTGTGGTTTCCGATGATGATTATGGTTGGTTCCACTCAAAACCCAAAGCCCGTAATTGTTAACACTATGTCAACACTTACCTCTTTTTCTCCCTCAGAAGGTTAACAAACTATGTTACAAACAGCTTTGGGGGAAAATTTAACAACTTACTAGGAGTTTTATATTTATTCTGCATCATTTCATTGTTATTTTTAAAAAACAGAGCCAGTAAGAATGGTTAATTGCTTGACCACTCTGTAATTAACTCCTGTGGATACAAACCCCTCTACCCACGTGAATCCAAGATAGATCATGTTTCGTTGCAAACGGTAAATTGCTATCCCACTCCAGCACACAGACAGTCAGGAACCAACTGGTTAATAACAGCTTTTACTTATGGTATGTGACCAAGGATACTAGATTAAAAACAGCAAAGTGGGCAAATATATTCCTTAAAGCCTCTGTTTGCAGTAAACTACAAATATGTTCTCGATCCAGGGTGTTCATGAAACTCTGTGAGGTTTTGGCAATAAAACAAACTGGAACAGGTCGGAGGGAGGGAGGTGTCTCATCTCTGCTTTAGATTCCCACCCCCAGTACTAGAGATCGGTGTGTGTTTACCAGGAGGAAGCTATGACGACTGTAGATCTAGAGATACAACAAGGAAGAAAAGTGAATTTCAATCCACTATTTACAACCCATTGATGAGTTGATTGGTTGTTCTTGTTCATAACCATTTATCACCAATATTTAATTCACCAAAAACTGTTAATATACCAACACCTTTTCTCCAAGTAGGAAACTTCAAACAAGCACTTGAGATTTTCAAGATTTATTCCAGCAAATTAAAGAAGGCATGAATAATACTTGAAAAAAAAGCCGTATCAAAAGATACCATTCACATTTTAGTGAATGGCAGCCAGATATTCTATATCATCCAGAACGGAAGACAGAATTCAAAAATCCTCTGTCATATACACAAGATATGAAAGAAGCTGAAAGGATTAGTGAAACCCTTCCCCTGAAAACACAGTTCAGTTTTTTAGTATCAACTGATACATCATCTGCCTCATTGATTCTGGTAATTTCACCAGAAAGACCAAAAAAGTAACAAATCTCTTTTACTTCCATCAGACCTTTGCAATTAGTGACCAGCTACCAACACCAATCTTCATTTCAGGCTGTGCCAGAGCCTACTGCCATCAGGCACAAGAGGCAATCATAGGAAAAATCTGTTTTCACCAGAACATCCCCCCCCCCTTCAGTACCACTAAATGATTCCTCCATCCTTAATTATTCAAGAACTCCCAAAAATAGAACAAACTTGCAGATATTTCTTGCCCTTCCAGCAGCCAAGTTTGGCAGGTTCCCAGACTCTGCCTACATACACTTTCCTGTCTCTTGCAAAGCCAAAATGTCTGACGGGATAGAAAACAATGTAGTTCTTTCTCATTTTCAGCTGCAAGAAGAAGGATCGGAAGTTCCATGGGCTTCACAACCGCGAGGCAGGGGCCTTCTGCAACTGGAGACCCCCCCAGGGCAGCACAGGGATGTGGTCTGAGTAAATCCGAGCCTTTGCCTGCACCTGCCAAGGGGAGGATTAGGGGCGCAGTGCCGTCCTCCTCAACATCATCATCGCTTTAATTTACCTCTGTTTGCTAGATTTGCATATGTTTGGGGCTTTTTTCTTCTTACTTTTTCAAACAGTAGATTGCAATGTTACTGGTTCCTTCCAACGGCATTTATGTACCTCCCTCCTCTCATGACATTCAGGAAGAAATGGATCACAGTCAGCAAAGCAAATTGAACGTTTTTTGAAGATCTCACTCAACTGGAAGTTTGGTCACCTGCTCCCACCCAAAATAGGGCGCTCTCTGTCCTTCCTTGATGAAGGTCTGCAACAGCCTCCTCAGCTCAGCTATTCTTGGCCTCATTTATTCCAGCTCCGCGTTCCTGATCTGAGCTCCAACTCACGGCGTTCAATTTGGTCTTCCTGCACTATTTTGGCTCTGACCTGACAGAGCAGTGACCTACTGAAGCTCTTTTCCATCCAGAATGAGGTCTGAACAGGAAAGCTTGGAGCTCTGGACCTTACAGCTCTTGGCGATCTCAAACAGTGCCACCTACCACGTCCCAGAAATCCTCACTCTTCCCAGTCACTTCACAAAGGCTTTTACTCTCACGTCTATCTCCAAAATAGCGAGGTTCCACATACAAAAGCCGTATACGTTGAAGAACAAATTTCCGATATATTTAAAGAACAAGTTACTCCACTGCCTGTAGAAAAAAATGGCTATGTTAGTGAGGCCCACATACACAAGGGTTTGAGCTCCCTCTGCAGGCCCCGTCTCTGTAATTAAACTAAGAAATGCTTTTCCCACGGCCACGCAGTCATAAACGAATAATGATGATGTGCAGAAACAAAAATGTTTTGACAGGATTTGGCACGAGCGTAGTTGAAATTATCATTGATGTTGTTCTTTAAAGGAGACATTTGGGGAAAATTCTGGCCTAGTATAAACAGGTGCACTCCACCGCAGCGAAAGGAGTGCCAGACACTTTGCTTCGAAACGGGTTTAGCTAATTTTGTGTTAGTTGGATGGCAACTTAAATAAATAATGATAACTAACTACAAGAGCTAGTACCTGGGGAAAGCCTTAGGAGAAAAGAGTGCCATCAAGACAGAATAGCAGGGAGATATATGTGAAAGATTAACTTTTAACTTTAATTAGTAAAGCAGATTATGCTACGGCACCAGGCTTACGCTGATTTAGTGGTACAGGGTATCTGGAGTATACGAAATATTAAACTCACAAACAGAGACTTCTATCCCAAGTATCATCAGATCTACACACTCAGGAGCTAAATCAGCTCTAAGTTTCACTGGAGGCACTATCTAATGGGATTTCATCCAGGATTAGGCCAGAAATGTGGATTTCTTTGACGTTTCAAGTCCAGTCATTAAAAAGAAACCTCCTTTTTCAAAGTA
>NW_009616783.1:6626-19537 GCF_000690535.1 Cariama cristata
GAAATCCCCCCCCCCCCCCCGCCCCTCATTTCACATTAGGGGAAAAAAATCAGGATTTAGAGACCACATACAATCTTGGAAAAAACTATTCAGATTACACAGTGATAACGGTATTAGAGAGAGAAAATATATTTCATAAACAAAGCTACATAATAAAGTTAAATTGAAATACATATCTGTGTTTAGTAGTTCTCCTCCGATCCAACCGTTCCCTGTATTTCAGCCCCAGTCTATTCTGGCTGGGAGATCAGGTGTGAAGCCCCCAAGAACAGAACGTAACAATGCAGCAAAGAACTACTTTAATAGCCACAGACATGAGAAATATCAAAAATACAGAAACATTAGAAAAAACACAGTGATATCTAAAGATTCAGCCCCTATCTTTCTCAGCAAACAAGAGAAAAATTAAGATTTTGACTAGATAGAACTCAAGCTATTTCTTGTAGAAGACACTGTTGTTTAGTCACGTGTTTCCCAGTAATCATTTCCAACTGACATTCAGCCAAATTTTTCCCTGATTTCAACTGTTCACTTGTCATATTACACTCTTTTCCTATTCTTGTATCTTTGAGGTCTATGCATGCTAACATTTTTAGATAAATGCCCTATTTTTGTACCACAGCATCTTAGGGGTGAGACACTATCAGACTGCGGAGAGATCTATAACCTCTGGTACTCAGAAGAGCATCTCTTCTATTTTTCTGGAGTTTCTGCGGTCAGAAATGTATCGTGGATTCACTACGGCAGCTCTGCTCTGCTCACCAGCAGCTGGGACCCTCTTTCTCCAACACATCCTTTTGTCTATTTGAGATGAGCTGTATGAAAACCAACTGGCAGGCAGATACTAGTGATCCTTCCCAGGGATCAGTACTGGGACCAACGCTGCTCAAAATCTTCGGTAACAGCCTGGGCAACAGAATGGAGTGCAAAGTCCATGGATGGTTCCAAACTGGGGTGTGTGGAGGGGATGTGGAAGCACTACTGGGCTGCTATTCAGAAGATCAACAGGCCAGAGGAGCGAGCTGATGAAGAACCTCATGCAGAACCTCACCAAAAGCAAGTGCAAAGTACTGCAACTGGGCAGTAACAACCCCATATGAGAGGTGAGGAGCCAACGAGATACAAAGCATCTTTTCAGAATAAGCTCTGAGGAGTCCTGACGGACAAGTTGAACATGAGTCTGCATGTACCCTTGCAGCTAAGGCGGCCAGTTGTACACTGTATTAGCAAAAGTGTAGGCGTCTGGTCAAAAGAAATGATTTATTCTCTGTTTGGCACTTGTGGCACGGCATCTGGAGTACTGTGCTGTAGGCCTCTGTACAGGACACCAACATACTATGGCAAGTCCAGCAGAAGACCATCACGGTGCTAAGGGAGCCAGGACATGATGTAGGGGGAGAGTTTGAGAGTACTGGGTTTGTTCAGCCTTCAGAAGAGAAGGCTCTGTAAGGATGTCTTTGCTGTCTTCAAGGACCCTCAAAGTACGAGGTGGAAAGGTGGAACCAGAGGTGCACAGCGACACGACAAAAGACACAAGTTGCAACACAAGAATTTCTGAATAGATGATAGGAAAAAATCATTCACGGTGAAGCGATCTAACACTGCAACAGGTCTCCACCCTCAGAAAGATTCAAAATCAACTGGGAAAGAGCCTTATCGGCCTGTTCTAAATCAACTGTGCTTTGAGTGGGGCACGGGGCCCCACCACTTCCAGAGAGCCTTTCTACCTAAATTCCACCAGAAGCCCACAATTTTCTCCATTAGCAATCCTGACTAACGGATATCCTTGAGTACTGCCAAACCAGGGACGTGCCAGGCTTCCTCCATGTCCTCAGATCACTGCTCCAGTGTCCGCAGAGCAAGTCAGATCCCCTAGATCAGCCAAGACAAACCCAGTGTAGTAGTGCTGTGCTCAAACTGCCTCAGTTGGTTCTGTGCCTGCACAGGGCTGCGATTCAACATGCAGATCAAATCATTCAGAAATCACTTGGGGAGCTTTGCATCAACTTAGATAACGTTTTTCTGCTAACCCCTTCTCATTCTTATGCTGAATCTATCACAACGCATTGGAGCATCTGTTCCAAACGGCTTTAGACGTGGTTGAAAAAAATCTACCTCGTCCAAAAAATCTAACTAATAGTCAAACTATACATATATGTTAAGTCCTTGAATCATCACCAAAAAAAAAAAAAAAATATCTCTTCTTCTCACTGAAATCCTTCATGTTTGTTTTGGTTAACCAAGGCTCAGACTTAAATGGAATATTTTACCTGTAGTAAATCATAGTTACAAATTACATAGTTTTACATTATAGTTACAAATTCATGAACCATTAGCTACCGACCTGGTGATCTGATACCCTGCTTATAATAGCACCCACATTTTGTAAAGCATTTTTCATCAGCAAGTCAGTATCATTATCCCCATTTTTTAACAGATGAAAAAACTGAGGCATAAAATAAGGAACTGATTGGATCAAGGTCATGTAGCAAGCCAGCAGCAGAGACAGGAATAAAAACAAGGTGGCCTAAGACCTAGCGCAATGTGCCTCACTGTCATTTCCTCACCCCAAAGTCTCTTTTGTCTGGGTTCCTGCATTTCAATTTACCCTCTCTTGAGTGTATTAACTTACTTTGAGGCAAAAATCTTCTAATGTTCTGGTTGCGTGACTTCTCCCTCTATTTTGGTCTTTATGGGTACTCAGGTACCTTTCTAGATGGTTAAAATATAAAATAAAAGCTATGGCAAATGAGATTATATATACACTTTTTAAGATTAACTTAATGGTGACAGAATCCTGATTTCCTCATCCCTGTACAGATAGTTGTCATGTGCTGAAAGCTTTTCTTACTCTTTCAATGCTGTTAGTGTTGACAGCTCTAACCAATTAGTATCTTCTGTGGACTTCACTAACGCACTGTTTGGTAGTACTCTGGATAATTAATTAAGTAAGAGCAGAGATGCCAGAAGGATCTGGGATTCACCAACTGGTATATTACTGTACTGCTATTTACAGTACTTCTAACCAGCTTCGGATTCTCATTTATGTTGGGGTTAGTCTTTGTGAAATATTTTGCCAAAGTTGTAACAAAATTGCTGGTTTAGTTTTTTTTCCCCTCGTTTTGCTCACCAGATCTGTAGTTCCGTAAAGAAAGCAACTGTATTTATTTGACAGAAGAGAGGACAAATTTTTTGAACACTGAAGCTCCTCAGAATCCAGAGTGTCTCACTTGGAAGTCTGAAGGCGTGACTACGCTCTGCAATTAAACAGAACACAAACCATCGCCATTCAAGCCAGTAGCAGAATGGAGCTCAGAAACTCTGCAGGGCTTTTCAGGATTAATACCAAAAATGAGCATCTCTGCACGGACACACAGCCGAGAGGCACCACCGCAATAGCCCCGCATGCTGGAGATGCTCAGCAATTCACAAATTTGCACGTAGGACCCTTCAGAGCTGCAAAGCTCGCGGGGGATTACACCGAGCAGCCAAGGAGAAGAGGGCATCGAGCATGAAGGACAGCAGCATGGGTACGCTTCTTCAAAAGTGCAGCAAGAAGAGGAGTGAAAAGTGGTGAAGAAGCTGCAAGCCCTACAATAAATGCCGTGTGGTCCTGCAAAATGCCGGTTTTGACACGGTAAATAAAAATGTTAGTGAATATCTAAGTAACTACATAGCTCCTGGCGGTTCATGTAATATCTAGTCTGATTCAGCAAGGTATTCAAAGCATGGTCACAACTGAAACTTTCCAAGTATTCCCACCAGCTTCACTATGAGTAGTCAGTCTCCTGAAGTTTCTCACAACGCTGAACTGAGGATGTTTGACATACGTCCTTACCCGTAACTAATACATCCACCACTACTTACTTAAAACTTCAATATATAGGTGTAAACGTTGCAGCGATTCTTCACTTTTTCATTAATTCATAAAGGAAAAATATATTGCACGGTACAGATTGAAAAGGAGTTCTTTTGTAATTCTTCAAACATTTTGCAATAAGAAGTTACTGCTTTGCACTGGGATGAAACCAAGTTTGATTTTTAAATCAAGTTTGTTTTTTAAATAGAAAGGAGATCGTAAGAAACACCCCACCTATCCCACTTAAAGGTTACCCCTGTAACCCTTAAGAATTTTCATTACAAATACATCACACTTGTGTTGAAGTTCCTGCTCTTAATTACTCATGAAAAATGGAACATCTCCAGGAGAGATTAGAAAAGATGCCCTGCATGGTTCTCCACACCTCAGATCCCTCATAAGTGGTGTATCCACCGCAGATCCCTGGCGAGATGGAAGAGGAACATCAAACACAATCTCAAGGGCATAGCTCATGGTTACCTCTTACCAAGTGATCAACACAATGCTAAAGCCGGGCCAAAATAATAAAGGGAATATGGAAGATGAGGCACAGGGGAAAAAAACAGTACAAACTCAACCTTTCTGAGAGCAAAGCAAGGCCAAAAAGAATATAACCAAATCTTGGTATGTGATGGGGAAAGCCACAGCTGAACATGGAGCAATAAACTGGAGAAAGGCAGAGAAAGCAGCAGCTAAAAGGGAATTCGCTTCTTGGCAACAATTGCAGTCCCACTCAGTCAAAATATGAATAAATCTAAAAATGAGAAAGTAAAAGGAAGAAAACCAAATTTTAAGGAAGATGTCTAGATTTTGTCCTGCAAGGAGAAAGGACTGCTCTTGTACAAGAGGTTGTGTGGACCTAAACTCTGTTCTTTATGGGCCAAGCCTTTTCTGACTCCTCCAACTCATCACAGGAATGGGGATGATAAAAACAGATACGTAGGTTTATCTGTTCTACCTATATGTGCCCTCCTCCGAGTAACAAAGGAGGACATCTGACAGATAGTTTATAAGAAAATGACATTATTTTGACAACAGGAATTCTTTCTTTTTGAAGTTTGATTAAGTACCATAACAGCTGAAAGCCCAGGCTGATGTCCCTCATCTGAATGCACAACAGGCTTAGCTCTACCTAATTTCTCAACTCCTCTGGGGCTAGTAAAGATCCATTCATAATTCCAAAGTCACCATTTGCTGCCACTTCCAGGGACTTGGCAGCTTGATCCAGTAAATCAAATACTGCCCAGAGACACTCCTGAGCACTAGAATATGATCACCTACATTTTAAATTGTTAAAATGGCTCTTGAAATGCTTTTCACTCATGCCAGCTAGCACTCTCCTAGACAATTTGCAGGCACAGTTCAGAAGTGAGAACATTGCAGGAACCATTCCAAATAAGCAGGTGCATCTTGCCACAAATTGCTTTGGAAGCTCAGAGAATTTGCACCACAGACATCCGCTGTTCTGGGCAGAGGGATTCAGAGCATGGGGAGGATTCTGGATGCATCTTGTTGAACAGTCTAGATACAGCCTAAAAATCTAGTTGCAGTGGTACCCCAGTGAAACCAAGGCTCATCCTAGTCATGTTTTTCTTGCTTCACTCAAAAAACCAAAAATAATAAAAAACCAAACACTAGAAACACATAGCTGCCAGCAAAACGAAACCACACTTGCACGCATCTTCTTCTTCAATATTTTCCAACATCCCTCAGCAACCCTTGAGTTCTAAACTATCCTGGAGCTCTCCACCTCCTCAGAAGGGTGCTCTTCAGTATCTTTCTTTTCTGCAAGTGATTCTCCATTAGTCCAAGTCATTCCCTTCTCACAATATATTACAAGCCATTTTTCTCAAGCCTGATCTGGCTTGACCATCGCACAATCCTTCAGTGCCCCTGATTGATCAGTTATCCTGCTATGGCCGCAGAACTTCACACAAATTGATGGCTATCCAGTTGGTAGATCATGGGCTTAGCCTTGCATTAGAAGACACAAGAAAGATTCACACCCACAAAACCCCAGCCAATTAAGTATACAAGTGGAAGAGATGGTGATTTAAGAAAACAGCACTGAGTTTGAGGATAAGGAGTTAAAAAAGCAGTCTGGGGCTCTCTTATCCATCTTTTCCAGTTTCTTATATAGGAAAAGCAGGTAGAAACTCTTTCTTGAACCTCCCTGAATGTTGTATATGCTGAAGAGAAGTTTTAAAGGTTTTTGAGTCAAATTTATTTTCTCTCACTACTCGTGATGGAAAATACATGAGACCGACATCTCCTTGGACCTTCCACTTTGGGTTTTAAGGCATGAGGGAAGCTCTGTGAGCTAAGTATATATTGGAATGGATTTTTCATCTATTTTTAACAGTAATTTATCTAATTGCCCTGCATTATGCTACAGCACATCATGTTAAACTGCATTTTTACATGGCTGCATTACAGTTTCAGACATTTTATTACATAATCTACAATGACATTTTACTTGCTGTATTCATCTGGCAAGAACGATGCAAAAATGGCTACAACAATGCAAATGCAGTTTTCGTATCATGCCTGCTTAGGATCCAGGGATAATAATGTTATACAGTACTTATTAATGCTTTCTGAGTCAATATGTTACGATATACTGAATTCTTTGTGTCATGGTACGCAATTGCTTAGATTTGGCAGTCAGATGAAATTTTAAGAAACAGAAAACAGGCTAATCAAACATAAATGCGACCCTAAATTTTTATTGATTGCATTTATCCAACGTTCTCCGTTAGGGCTGGAATCTCACTGAGAGGAGACAGGTAGAGAAGTGGGTGAAATGACTGAAAAGGACACGTCCCTCCTCCTCGCAGGGAAAGTCAAAAGTTTGGGGAGGGAGTGCTGCTTGAACTGCATTTTCTTTGCATGGGTGACCTCATTTTTAGAAGAATTATTGCCTCTGAGTGATAATATAGATATTTACATGTAAAACTGTAGTTGAGATACAGTATGTAATCACATGAAATACAGCAGTATCTTTATTAGTCAGGTGTGAGATGCACCAAACATGTGCAAGTGAACAAGGGCTGGTACTCTGCACGGCCTAACACTGTAGTGACCGTTTTTTGTAAAAATTGCCTCCTAAATGTTACTAATACTTGATCAAGCATCCCGTTCTAAAAATTATGCGTTCAGATTTCGCTGGGTTTTATGAACTTACAAAATACCTGTGCTCCTGCAGTACTCTAAAAGGCCATGCATCACTATCACTATCAGCCATATACATCTTTGATTTACACGTTTTAACCAAACCGCCGTATTAACTAGCAATAATCAAGCAGTTTCTTTTAAGAGGAGATGGGGCAGCTTTCCTAGAACTAGTCCTTTTTTACCTATTATCTCAACAGACGCCTCAAGTAGAAGCCTGGCAAAAGATACCAGAATTAGTTCCTTGTAGCACCCCTTCCTTTTTCCCCAAGATAATCAAGGACAAGGTGGCACGAGATAATTAGCTACAAGTATCATTAGCTCCCTCAATCATCTCCATGACTGATAGTGAGCTCCTGCAGGCAGCCCTAGCTTATGGTCTGCGACTTCCCGGGAAGATTATTTCAACCCAAGAAAGAGGCCCTACATGGGGGGAAGAAGGAGCTATGCATATGAATGACTACATCTTGTCCGGCTCATATGAGAACTCCTAAATATTTCCAGCTCCTCACAGCTGGGATAAAGCAGCTTACCATGGGGATAACCAGACTTTCTTTGACCTCTATCTTTTGTTTTCAGGAGTGTCTTCAAATAGGACTGCTGTCTCAAAAAACTTCCATTTATTAACTCTAGAATAATGGTGTATTTTTTTTAAATAAATAGTTAGGGAGCTCCTCACATCAATGTAAGTAAGTAACTGGCCTGCCTTTGTAATTAATAATGTCGGTAGACAAAGTGCTGTATTGGAGATGGAAGACTGGGCTTTTGCCCACCAGGCTTATGCCCCAATTTTACTGTACTGTTGATGTCAATCCCTGTTTTGAAACTGCATACCTAGAGGCAAACTCGTAAGTCCCTTAGATATCTCAACAAAAGGTTCTGATTCTCAAAGGGGTGAAGCAGTTCCTTACTCCTGAAAATAACGCATAAATACGAATTTAAGACCTTAACTTTGGACAATGAAGTTTGAAATTTTAATCTTAGTAATCCACTGTCTCGGTTTCTGAGTCTTTAAAACTACTGAGTTTTTTATACAGTCATTTTAATTTCTTGGATAAGAAGCTCCGCATCTGCTAAGTATTCTTATTTACTACCATTTAAATGGTTGCCATTTTTGCATTTTACAAGGTAAGTCTTTACAAGTAACATGAACTAAGACTCTTATTTCATGTGGCATCTTATTTCTAAGCAGGGCAACATTATTAATTAAAAAAAAATTCTATCTAATATAGACAATTTCACGACAAAAATTTCAGAATGCATGCAATTACGTTAGAATAGAATTTTACAAGAATCCATGAAAAACCATTACACCTTTTATTTTGCACATCCAGTTTCTGCACAAGTGACAGACGTAAGAACGTGTTATTAATCCTGATGCAAAAGCATGAATCTTGTCAATACTTACCAAGGCGTAAAAAACTAGCGAACGCTGTTGTTGCAATGAAGGCTATGGCCCCCACACAGCATTTCCCGACACTGACTTTAATGCTTTAATACTACTACGTCTTACCAGTAGGCAGCACTGTTACATCTTTTTAGATGTTAGCAATGTTAATAACATACAGTGCCATCTGCAACTTTCTACATAATATCTGACCTTTACTTCCATTCAACCCTCATTATTTTTTCTTCACGCAGTGTTTCTATCTCCCAGATTTTATTTCATAAAAGAAAATAAGAAGAAAATCAAAACGCTGGAATTTTTTTCAGCACATCAAAAATGGGAAATGGATATTGGAATGGTATATTGGATTGCATTAATCAATTGCCATAACTGTCACTATTTAAAACATGGCAATATCTATATCAAATTATGAATTACCTTAGGCAAATATCTCAGTAACAGAAATGATTCGTTTCGGTATTGATTAAATCATTTACACCTGTAAGATCTTAAAAGAACAAACTGAGAGAATAAACAATGGTCCTGATCCAGAAACCCCTTGTTGAAATGAAGAGCACATGAGCCTTCAGTTATGAGAGTCGTATCTCAAATCAGACTATTCTTCTCAAGAAAGATTTAAAGTGTAAAATTCCGAACAAATGAGCATTACAAACCCAATAATCTGTTCTTATTGCTTTTTTTAAAAATAGCCAAACCTAAATATACAAACATGTACAATGCCCTCATAAGTGATAATTTTCAGTTTTTCCATTCCACAGAGTTCGTATCATCAACTAATTGGACCTTGATCTTACATTTGCTGAAAATTAAAATTCAATACTCAGTTCAATAGGATTTTCGGATGTACAAGAAAGGAAGAAATTTGTGCTGAATATACGTGTACCCAGCTGCAAAGGTTACTGGCAGGGGTTAATAAGTGTATTTGCAAAGCACAGATAATGAATACTTACATTAGAATATGTATCTATTTTATATAGATTTCTATGTGTAGACATACACACACGTGCCCACACAGGCACACACACACATTTATATAAGTTTAAAAATAAACAGTATTCTCTTAGTTCACTGGTAAACAAGATATACTAGCTTAAACATCTCGCAGTGCCAAAGATTTTTTTCCACTTTCTGGCCTACTTTCACACCAAAATTATAATTTCATATTTCATAAAAAGGCACTGAAACGTAAAATGGGCCAACATCAAAATATAACAAGGAAGCAAAGATAAATTAGAGGAATTCTTTGGTTCTTTCACTAACTAATCAGAGATATACAGAAAAGGACCTTTTAAGTTTAATGATACCTGCTCATTAAATGATGCTAAACACTAAAATACCACGAACAGCAGGGAATTTCAGTTTACATTAGAGAAAAAAATAAAAGGGTAAAAATGACTGAAGTTGGTCAGTTCAAGCTGATAGGGCACTTCAAATGAATAACAGAAGAATAAAAGAGACACTCTAGGTTAAATTAGGTTCTCCTATGCCTTTTCTTGAAAGTGCTTAACTTCACAAATTTTATTTGAATTAACTAACCTGCCAAAATCAAAGACTTGAATAGGGGTAAAGTTAAACAAGCAACTATACTTCACAGTAAGTTTACCCATTAAACAGCAGATAAAACATCTGCATAAGAAAAGATGGGGGAAACAGTTTCAGAATGTGCATTTTTTCCTGCTCTAGTCAGGGAAAATGTCATCCCTTTCATACTCTTGAAGTAAAGCTGTACTTCAGAATAAAATTATTCAGATATGGAACTTAATTCTTCTAATAATTTATCTGTAAGAATCCTGGTTTTCTAAGTTCAGCACAGTTTTCTTCCTCTCCATTTGAAGTATATACTTGACTATTACCATTTTAGTGCAGCATTAAAGATATTAAACAATTAATTATACTGTATTACCTGACTAATAACTTTTGCAAATACAGTGTAAAGCATTTAGAGGAAAATAAGCCATTTGAAGAAATCGTCAAGGTTGAAGGAAAAAAAAAAGGGTTGTAAATAAGAACATGGCTTCAAATCTTTCTCAAAATACATGCTATACCCTGTGTTATTTCTGTTCGAAGGTGCTTACATTTATCATTAAGAAGAATAAAAGAGCAGAGTTCCATTCTGGTTTTTTCTGTGCTAGCAGCTGTAACATACTAATAAAAATCTGTATTTCACATCTATTCAATCTGTTCCTCACACTTCCATCAAATTTTCTTTCTGTCTTTTAAGTTTTTTTAAAAAAAACAGAACAAAACCCACTTTATTAAGCAGGCAAACTTCTCCTAACAGACAAGTTGTAACTGCAAAAACTCCAGTCCTGACAGTGGATCCTTGTAGGCTGTACAACCTGCTGGGAAGGCTCAGCTGAAAAGATCAACTTGCTCACTGACTAGCATTTGGGTTTTCATTTTTGTTACACACAATGCTTCTAGATTTAGTTCGCTGTTTTTAGCTAGCATTTTAGCAATCTGGGAGAGGGACAGAGTCAGAGAAAGCCGAGAAAGGAGCAAAAATATATTTGGGTGTATACACGTAGCAAGCAATTCTCCCCATCTGGGTCTGTCTCCGGCAAAGCGAGGCTCCCTGTTCCTTAACGTCCCTCCCAGAGCCCCCCTGCCTTTGCGTGCTAATGCTCGGCCTGAGGATCCAACACTGGATTGGGACACAAGAGCCATGACTTTGGTCACTGCCAGGAAAATAATTTTAGATTTGATTTTCAGAAATGATAAGCAGTCATGGTTGCCAAGCATGTCTCCAATCCAGCCCATCCATCTCACGAGATATGGGTAATGGTTGTCTACCTTGCTGAGGGACCACGAGATGATTCTCATGGCTCTGAAACACTCCAAATACTGTAAGCATGGCCAGAATGCAAACAAACGCAACCCCAAAGTGAGAGGTGCAGAGAGGTTTGTTCTCTTTGGTCACTGACTGACAGTAGACCTTTAAGATAGCCAACTCCAAAGGGATGAATCCATGCCTCCATCTAGATAAGTGCCATCACCTTTAAACTTTATTCTCCAAAACAAAGTTGTAGTATCAAAATACCATTACATAAAGGGACAGAACAATGGTGGTTGTGTCGCTCTCAGAGGAAACACTAGATTGCTTTAATATGCCACAGCTATAACTGGTGAGATGCAGAAGAACATCACCCATCTGGGAGCAATCTTAACAACTAAAAAAGGTACAGTAGCAGTTGTAGAATAGCAGTGTATGAAAACGCCGTATATATGGTGACAGATGGATTAAACCAGAAAGATCTCTGCTCTAGAAAAGTTGCCATAAAAATGTATGACAAATTAAGGATGGAGATGAGATAAAGTAAATAAATAATATGACGACCATTATGATATAGGATGTATTTTACTCCCCACTTTCACTCTTACTGCTATCTTATCTTTAAGAAAATGACCATTATGATGTAGGATGTATTTTACTCCCCACTTTAACTCTTACTGCTATCTTATCTTTAAGAAAATGAGTAGTTCACTTCTTGTGACAAAAGCCAGGCAAATCTCTTGGCACTTGCAACCGATCTTAGAGCATCGATCAAGGAACAGTCTCGTGTATGCTCAGAAGTACATAAAGGGTCTCCTACGGTTCAGTCTGAACAACTACGCTTAGTGTAGCATAAAGAACAGTGAGTTACAACTCCCCATGCCTTCACAATACCATCAGAGCCAACAAGGCCATGGTAGCTCAGATATGACTGTTTTGTTCACACCTGCACCGAGTTAACTCAAGCGAATACACCCAAGCATCTTCCGTTTGTGTGAAACTCAGCAGTGAAGAACATCCTTAGAGATATTTCTCCCAGTCAGCATGCATCTGAGAAAAGCACTGGTTGCACTCTGTAACTGTCTTCCCAGCCCATTCCAGGTTAACATTGGAGAATATTCCATGCTAAAGGCCTGAACAGAGCATGAAAAAGATGAAATAGCATTACCAGTCTTATTCAACTGAAAATGATACACCATCTCAGAACGAAATTTAGGAGGTGAGTGTGGACTTTTTCATTCAGTGAGATGGAAGGAACTGATTTAATCTTTTTGTGGTCACCAACATAATGAAGAAAACAACTTTTTAATTAAGAAATATGAAGTTACAGGAAATACAGGAAATGAGCAGCTAGAAAAAGGTGCCCTTGCTTGTTAGGAAAACTAGCAAAGAATTAGTTAAGATGAGTTAGCCTTCGTTGAGAAAGTCATCTGTAAGACAGCATCAACAACTGTGTAATTACAATACCAGATACATTGAATTAACAGCTTATTCATTCTACTAGTAAATATGGATGAGAACAAACACGACGTTGTTATCTTCGTTCTCATTAGTGTTTTTACTACAAGTGGCTGGAAGCATCAGCTGAGAGACCCCACTGATACAGGCACTCTATGAACCACAGCACGAGACATCACCACCAAAGAACTCACAGTCTGATCAAAGACACCTTGCAGAATAATTTAAAGGAATTTGATTCT
>NW_009616783.1:19568-32929 GCF_000690535.1 Cariama cristata
AACTTACATATTCGATTCTAATTATTTTTTCAGCGTGTCTTACAACAAATATTTCCTTATTTATTATTCTTAATGAAGTCTCCTTCTATTCTTCAATCATATTAAGTCACGTCATTGCTCTTCACCAGCAAAAACTCTCTCCTCTAGCATAAAAGCAGAGCTGGAAAATCTGGGTTTGTTCAGCTCAAAAGGACGGGAACTTCACTCACAAACCAAAAATGCATCCCTCGTGTTCACTTGACAAATGCATGATCCCTCAAGTGATGAAGTCTACCTGGTCCCCTCTTTTTCCCAGAGAGGGAACAGAAACTTGAGCCCTGAATACCACCTGCCCTCCGACTGCCTCTCCCTCTGACTTTTTTGAGAACGGTACTGTGTGTTTCCCACCGAGTGGGACAGAAATGCACGGGGCAAACACTGCTTACCACTTGGGGACTGGAGAGGAGGGAGAGGTACATCTTGATGGAAGAAGTCCCAGTATACCCAGAATTGATTCACGAAAGTTAAGGCGGGCTAAGTCCAATGTATGTAGTCTGAAGGAATGTTGTTCTCCAAAAAAAACCCTATGATGTGCTCGGTTTACAGTTATTGTTAGATTACCAATACATGCCACAGCATTACATCCCACAAACATTCATACAGTATTTTAATTAGACCCTTTAACTGAACGTTACAGGACATTCAAGCTCTAATTCATGTCTTTAAATAGAATGTAGAAATAGGGAAAAAAACACCAGACCATCGATCAAGCTCATGTTACTTAAATGCCAATATGCTGTTTCAAAAAATGATGTATCAAATATTGCAACTATTACCACACTTTGTCAAAAAGCCAAGAAATGTTTTGGTGATGCAAAAATAAATGCCCTGAAATTAAGACTGGGGCGATTACCTGCCGCCCTGGCAAGTAAGTTGCAAAACCACTTTGCCCACCTGCCTGCCCAAGAACGTCTAACTATTTTAACCAAGACATGAGAGCAACGGCTCTCCTTTGGAGCCCACCAAATTTACACAGATCTAACTAGACACACTGAAATGTGTGCAGTCTGTAGTACACACATGAGAAATTCTATCTCAGGTTAGTCTTGCATCTTTCTATTATTTTACTTCATTACCTCTGTTTTTCTTCTATATATTAAGAGGTTTTTTTATACATATCCAATTGTTTTTTGATCCTAGAATTCATCTTCTTTTCTCTTACACTGCCCACATTCCCTTTAATTTCATTCTCCTCCTCTGTCTAATTTTCTCACTCTGCTCTTCCCTTAGTCTCCTGTTTTATCCACTTACTTCTCTATTCTGAAAAAAAGGTGACTAAATATTGAAGAACATATTGGTAAGTGATTCTTTCCTATTTTGCGTTTCCACTTTCACTTCTGGCTCTCTTCCCCTCTTACCTCCCTCCTCCTTCCCATCTCAGTCATTTATCCTAGGGTTTCTATTCCTTTCAGTCCTTTCTGGCCTTAAAAACTGTGCAACTTTATTGAAAACATTACTGATTGGCTTATTCAAAGTTGTGAAAAAGCAAGATCTAACATAGAATTGGTCTAACTGGATAAACCTGTATCTAGCATCTTACCACGCATCTCAGAGAAAGCAATCTGAATGGCATTTGGGCCATCTTGAAGGACAGTGTGGTATCCAGATGATTAAACCAAACATGTCCTCTTTTTTGACCAAATTAATATCCATTATATTGTTAAAAACCCTCTTGGCTAACACAGGTTGAAGCATAGTGTTTTCTTCTTTTGAAATAATTTATAAGCTTCTGATATTAACTTTTTAACAAATGAACCTAGTATGTATATTAGCGCTCACAATTTTTAGGTATGTCCCCAGAATATATTCATTTAATAGGGAAATTATTGACTGAACTATCTATGATTATATGAACTGGAATTCCATTTTGGGAGTGGGAGGCTACCAAAATATACTAAGTATCATCAAAACTGCTACAGATTGTGGAACAACCTCTGCATAGCATCAGATCCAAACAATGCACACAATGTCCATTATAAATTATAAAATTATTTACACTTGAAAGCAATCACAGTGTGCTAGGTGCTTTCCAAACAGAGGAAAAGTGATGTGGCTAGCATGTAATTCCAGCTAAATGAAGTCATGTTTCTTCATTTGCAAGCTGGGAATAGTGGAACCTGCCTTCTTTGGCAATTACATTAACAAAAGTGAGAAACCACCCTTCCAGAACAATGTATTGCTATCATAAACCCAAAATGATCCTTGCCCAATGCTAAAATCTAAAGAGAATATATATTAAAAGACTAAAGTAAAGCGTTCTCTTAAAACAGACTGGCCAATGTGGTGGCTATGTTAACAATACCAGGAGTCGTACTCACGTTTCCTCTCACTCTCCTGACCATTATTTATTTGCTTCCTGCACAGGTTCTGAAATAATTTAAACTGCTTATAATCCACGTTTTTTGTAATAGGAAGAGGCAAATGAAATCTTACAAAATCAAAAAGGAGCAGGAAACATATCCCTTTGTACTACTGTATATGGCAATGGATTGAAGCTGGCCATTGAGATTAAGAATGCACATGATCACCTCAATTCCTTTAGACAGAAGAGAAAGGTCAGAAATTTATCTAGGAAAAAGTCTAGATGAGGTGATACAGAGGCTTCCTTTATGCCGCTTTTAAAAAACTTCATCAGAAAGTGGTATTTGACCCTACCAAAGGTAAGCAGAGTCCAGGGATTGTCTTTAAAAGTTAGTATTTCTCAACAGTTACCTAAAAATTCAATTTGAGATTGCACCACTTTCCATCACAACTAGAACAAAAAAAAAATACAATGCATTGGTCTTTAGCATTTAGTCACTTTACCACAGTAAAATCTGATACCTGAGTTGCGTTATTCTGATCTGTTTTGCATAGATAAACCTTAGGCTTGCATCGTGGACAAACATCCTTAACATGTTTTGGCAGTTTAGCAATAACTAATTTAAATTTAAAATACTGTTATATACCAGGGAAAAAACTTCCTGTATTATTTGGACTTCATATTTTCAGAGACGTACAAAGGCATGGTTTAGCTTCACATTAAAGCATTTAAATTTAGGTCCTCACATGTATGTTTGGTTTCTAATAATCTATTACAATTATAAAAAATCTGTACTTTCTTCTACAGTTCATACAGTCTATGGAGCCTAGAGAGAAATGAAACTGCCCATTCACAAGGGCTCTAAGTTGCCTAAATGTAGGTATCCATTGGTATTTAGATGATCTAGGCTATCATGCCCAATTTTTAGCTGTCAATTCAGGAGGACAGAGGACTCCCATTTGTTCCTGTGTTAGATCTGCTAACCGTCTGTGGACATCTCAGATATCTAAAAGCATCTCTAGTGACACTAAAAATGTTTGTTTAGGTAAATAAATCCCACCCTAGACACCTACTTAAGGGCAAGCAAGCAAAATCCCTCTCCAGACTCAAGTTGACTGTATTGATTGAACTGGGAGCGTCATTCATTACGAATTGAAACTTTGCCACCTACTGCAAGCGCAGACACCTATGACTGGGTATTGAGGTACCTCAGTCTGCGAGCTGAACCTTGTTCAAGATGTCTTCAGGTCTGTCAGCTGGACAGCATGGCTACAAATAATTAAAACTGGTATGCATTGAAAATAAAAAGAAACTGGTCTATATAAGAGCCACATATAAATTACAGCTGCTCAAATTAATCTTTTTTTTGTAGAAAAGTAACATCTCCCTTGGATTTCTTTTTCTCAAAAATTAATATAATTAGATTTCAAGAATTTACTATTCAGCTCAGTTACACATAAGACAATGAAGTTGTTCTCAATTTTTTCTCACATGCAAGCCTGTAGTAGCTTTTCTTGTTTCCCCTATTTAAATATGCATCCCTTAAACATACTGTTTAAGAAAACACAAGTCAGATTTGTATCTCACTTCATTAGTCCAGTTTCGTAACAGAAGATCTGCACGATCATATTTTGCCTGTCAATCAACCACCAATATCTTCTAGGCCATTTCCTCCAAATGTGACAGAGCTTCAACCAACTGAAGTTGCCCCAAGTCTAAAGAAAAAGGAAGACAATGGTGTTATCAATGTGCCCACCAAAACAAAGGCTGTGCCACAACTGCTGTGCCACACAGACATCAGAGATTTCATGTGGATTCTACTGCTCATATAAATGTGGGTTTTTTTAGAAATAAGACTGGTTTCTGTACCTTAGAACAGCAAAATTTATATCATCATATTAAAATCCAGCTGCCAGAATTAGAAAGCTAAGCGGATACTAAAGGCTTATAAACAGGAGCTTTCCATTTCCTACCTCCTGTTAAAACTGAAAAACTTACAAAGAATGTCTGAAATGCAACCAACAATGAATTTGAGTTTCATCTTGAAAGCTTTACCTAAAAGTGGCAAAGACTGAAGACAATCGGATCTTTGGTACTGTTACATCTTTTGAACAAAGTTACACACTGGCAGAGCCCAGCTGCAGAGATTTTTCTATGTAACAAGGTTCTTCTCAGACACCCATTTTTCCCTAAAGCTTATCTGTTGTGGGCAGTGTATTTATTTCTTTGCTACCGCACGCAGTGTTTGGTAACTGTAAGGGGCTCACCTGTATCGATGCGGGACTGCAGAAAAGACAAAGGTCTCTCTCTGCCCGAATTATAAAATACCATCCTTCACTCTAAGGAAAACCTATGAGGTAACATCTTCTGCTTATCTTCCATCACTCTACTAGTATCGGTAAAGAATATTATAAAAGGGGAAAATAAGAGGGCAAACATCTTACCTTTATCCAGATCAGGATAAGCAGTTGGACTGATATTAGAAAACAGAGGAGGGGAAGAGAAATGCTACACCATCCCAGGTACAGAGATGCTGTTGGAACAACAACTACTTGTGCTGGGGTTTGTCCCCTTGGAACAAATACTGATGGGATTCGTGGGCAGGGACCTTAAGAGCTGGTGAACTCTTGGTCAATCCCATGAAAAATTAAAGGAGGACATTGGTTCCTCGTCCGTGAACTTTAGGAAAATGGGAACAGAAGAGCAAATGCATGGTTGGGAGAATAGTGCAAGAGACTCCAAAAGAAGCGTGGGCGCGTAGGAAGCATATACTGGCAAATATGTATTAGTCCCCCAATATAGTGACACTCTCTGTACAGTGTATCACAGAGTAAAAATCCTCTTTGTATGCCTCCAACGACAGGTTTTTCCCACACCACTCAAATCCTCAGGTTTCCTTACGTACATTCACATCTGTCAGCACGAATGTTTCCACTCAGCACTTCAGAGCTTGTTCTGCCATAGGTTCTAAGTCTGTACATCAATGCGAAATTAAAAAATACAAGATTCATTCTCACATCTACCATGGAGTGACTATTACCAACTCATAATATCAATATGTAAGAAAATATTTACACAGTACAACTTAGACACTGAGGACCGTACATTCATATGCATCATTACACTCTGGCCTCACATGAGGTTTCCTAATCAGCAATGGGTTTGGTTTTTCTTTCCTCTCTGTGTAATAAACTAGCCAGTCTTTCTACTTCTTCACAAATTTGTGAGGGTTTTTATCTTGCATAGATAATCTGCAAAGGGAGCATTCACCTGTTCAGATATTTTTCATAATTATGCAAACTTGTAAAGAGAACATCACTAAATCCACTGTCATTTTTCAACTACTCTGGAAAGAAGATACACTATTTACATCCTCTTTTTTTTTTTTTTTTCTGCCAAAGCAGCTGGTAAAATTCTTCATAAACCAGTGAAGCAGAGGGTAAGTTGGGAATACCAGACATGACAGGAATAGCCATAACTCCATTCATGTCAACAGTGTTCACAGGGACAAAAGTTCTTTCTCCAGTCAGAAAAAATAAGGCTAGCGCATATCTGGAGGAGAAATAAAGCCTCCAGAAAAAAAGAGTACTGCTCTGCAACACAGAGCAATGCATTTCCCTTATTCACAGCAGATTATCATAAAATAAAATATAAAATACTACCTTTTGTAATTGCATTGAATTCAATGAGTCAATGTTAAGGATTTGAGTAAAAGTAGCCACAAATACCTTGTAAGCTAAACAGATATTGCAGAATACTTGGAGATTACTTGCCTCATAAAATTCAAAAGCAGCTAGAAGCTCAAGGTGGTGATCAAACTGATTTTACAATTGATTTTCTTCTTTTTCTTGGCAGATGACAGTGATTCTAGAAATCTGGGATTAAACCGGATGATTTCAGATCTCAGGAGAACGAAGTCAATAGGACAGCACCACAGGAAATCCAGGCAGAAAGGCAATAACGTTGGTCAGTGCTACAGGGCTCTGGGCTTTCAAGGAAACCTACTGTCTACAAGGGGGAGGTGGAGAAGAAATCTGAGCAGGCAGAAAGGGACACATAATTAACATCTATTTCATATGGCTGCACGCACCAACAGAGGCCAGACAACACCTACTCCCAGGTATGTCCTTGCAGCAATTAACATTTGTTCCCTATCATTTTGAAGGGCATTTCCAGAACCTGAACTATGCTGACAAGGTCTAGAATAATCCCTTGCTTATCAATTGTTGGAGTAACTTGGGTGAATCTAAGACTGGACCCGAATGCTTGGTCACTGGTTACCTCCCTTGAAAGAAATACAATGCACCTTATCACAATATGAGGAGGTTTTTGAAACATTCCTCTTCTTGCCTCTTATAGTAAAATGTGCTCCTGTTGTTCTGCATAGCAGCTACACGGGCCAAACCGTAACAAAAGTCTAGAATATACAAGGATTCTTCCAAACATTTTTTACTAGTCAACATTTTAGTGACGGCTGTTCAGATGAGCTTGGGTATGCTATTCTCTTCAGGCAGCAAAAAATGTTGATACCTTGGGGAGCCAGTGCACAATGGGAATGGAAGCGTATGAAATCATCCTAAACTGAGAGCACAGTGAGGAATATCTAACTGCATGTCATCACTCAAACAGACACTAACTCAGTCAGAAGAATTAAAAAATGGTAAAGAGGACACATGCCAAGAAGTTACTGCATGTGTGGATGAATGAGGTGTGAGAAAGCAGTGGAAAACTAACAAGAATGGAACAGTTCAACTAATAATACAGGTGTACCCATGAAAACTACAGAAGCCTAAGTGACTCCCAGATACAATCCTTTAACTTCTATAGTAAATTAAAGCAAATTAATTAACTTTTAAATTGTGTTTGTGTGTCCATGTCTTATTCTGAAAATGAAGAAAAAAGTAAAAGAAAAATCCAAACATACAAAAAAAAAAATCCCAAAGCCTTTCAGTGTAAGCAAAGTTCTTGACATTCGTCAGCAACTCGAAACCTAAAGAGGGATTTAAGTTAATGCTACATATAATATTCATTGAGTCACTACATTTATGATTTTGTCTGAATGGTCAGTGCTCACCACATATTAGAATATGCTCACCACATTGTGTCCTCTTTAGGAAAAAACAACTGGAATTATAGAGCAAAAATAAAGCAAAGGAAGAGAAAGGCAGAAAACCAGTACTCCGAAACCCATATACTGACTGCAACTTTAAAAAAAGAAGACAAAACTGAATAAATCACAAGTGAAGGAAAGGATAGTCTTAAGAGGCTGCAAGTTTTTTTAGACACACACTGAGGGTTAACAATATTTTAGTCATGCTATAGCATCTAGGCTACTCTGCTCTGGAAAGGCCTGATGTAAGAGCCAGAGGGATAGCTTGAAGGTAGGCAGTCTGACCAGAGGCTGAGAGCTGCAACTGATGTGCCCGTTCAGAAACAGACATTCAAAGGACAGCCCAAAATCTCATCTTCTGTGAAGGCCAGGGAGAGCACGACATGCTTTATTTATCTCCTCTATCCCAAATAAAATTGAAGACTACACCTGTGAAACAGGACACATTTAAAAAGGTAAGGTGGGTAAGTTGATTAGCTAATTAACCAAGCTCTTATATACAACCCATAGGGAGCATCTCAAATGCATAGGACGTTTTTTGTTATTAAAAAAAATAGGACAAGGAAGATCTGTCATTAAAATACATTTCACTAATTATACCACCTGGAGTTCCTTCCACAAAACAAACTTTTAATTAGAAAATGTGGGTTTATAGAAAATGTTTGGTATAGAAGTTTGATTGTTTATTAAAAGTAGAATGTGCAAAGTTCCTTGCATGCCAAGGAGCACAGCTCTACCACTTCAGAGGGTTCACTCTGTCTATTTAAATGGCTCAGGAATCTCTTCAGAAACTATTGGCACTTATTTTTTTGTGTCCTCTTTAGGAACAGGAGAGACAAGATAAAACGAGGTTTTGATTTTACATGATGGAAGAGCTTCGCTAATTGTAGACCTACAACTCATTTTCTCTTTCAGGAAGCAGTAAGACCTGATGATACATTTAATATGAGCCAAGGTGAGAATTTGAATACTCAAGTCCCACCCAGACCCTTTGTATCAGCTGGGTGTCGCAAAGTAGCTGCTTTCTTCCCAGAAGTATCAATCGCCTCCTTCTCCATGCCTGGAGAAACTCAGCTCACACGCTGCAACGCACTGTCTCTTGCAAAGCCCAGCCTTGCACCGGAGACGTACCTACACCTGCCATGTATAAAATCACTTACATTGCTTAGAGAGTGTCTTAAGGAAAAGCAGCCAAGTACTGCTTTTAAGATACGCTGCAGAAAATGGCACAGACACGTGATGCCCATCTTCATGCTCTTAAAATAACACTTCATCTATTTCTTTTACTGTACAAATATCCTTTTCAAAATAGTACTGGTGAAAATTTTTCTGAATTGGGTTTTTTCCTATCTGTCTTAAACAAGGAGTTATGTGAAAATTACCGGATAGGCAAGGGAAAGCTGCACGACTCTCTGTATGTGGTATCAACGGGACAAATCCCTCTTTCACATATTCCCGAACTTAGTCCTCGTACAAGGGAAGAACCGTGAGGTCTCATCTCTAGGGCTGGAAAAAGGAAGCAAACAGCAGTCCTCCAAAACCTGGAATGATCAAGGAAAGAACAATGACCTGCATTTATTGCTGGGTAGTGCTCCCAGTTGAGTTAATAAAGTTGTGGCCTAATTAAACTGAGCACTTCGAATCTTGTTTTTCTTCTTGCATGGCCGGGACAATTAAGCATCCTTTGATGTAGAGTGCTCTGAGGAAATCTCCCAATTACATTATGAACAATTTTTGTCATAAAGCCTGAGAGAATTTATTGAAACCACCTACAGTGGAATGAGGCCAGAACCAATCAACACTGGGTGACCAGACTTAGGGCTAAGGACTTTAAACTACAGGCCACCAAGACCACAAGCAACACATCATATGGTGACATTTAAGCTCTAGGAAGTGCTAGTCGGGTACAGTAACCTGAACGAAATTCTGTGGAAATTACTCAGTTTCACTCCTTGGACAGAAAGTGTTGACAATTACTGATCTTCTGTGTGCTGGAGGTTGTACTATACCCTGACTGTATTCCAGCTGAAAACTACATTAATAGTACATGTAACTGCTCTGCTTAACCAAGTTTAAAAACGGCATTTTGTTATTTTTTACCAAAACTAAGCAGGGATATTACTAATTCCACATATTAGTAATTTAATAGTTTATTAACCTAAAGGCAAAGTGTTATGGTCACAGGATAATAAGGATTACCTGCACCTTCAAACCTACTGTTATCACAGGTAACCATGCTGTATATTTTCCTCTATAAACTGATCCATTTCCACCGTAAAACTAGTCAGGTTAACTAACGTATCTGAGAAACTAAAAATACAGAAGAAATAGTCTTAGAAAGCAACATGCATATATATTCCAAGTATATATATTTAAATCTTAAACCGTGTATTTCTTATTTGAAGTATGATACACTCTGTTTCATTAATTGGTACATGCAATTCATCTGAATTCAGATGCACCAGAAATACAACTTTTTTTAAAAGCAATTTTCAGACGGCAGTAATAGGGAAACAACAACTAAAAAAAAATAAACCAGAACTGATTATAGTGCCTTCCAGCTTTAAGAAGCTTTCATGTCGCGCTAACATTTAAAAAAGGTGAAGTCCAAACTATTGTCTCCATTCAGTGTCCACTTGTGGAGACAACAAAAGCCCAAAACCTAAAGAGAACAATTATGCAACTGAAACATCTAAAATATACTTTCTTTCTAGCCTAAGAAAAGCACAGTATTTTAAACTCTCATCAGTTACTATTTATTTTATGCATGGGGCAAAATTTGTTTTCTGAAATTTGTTTTGACTGTCTGGGTAACTCAGCTCTCTGCCACTGAGTCTTTACAATTAAAATGTGAATTAAGTTTTAAAGATATTGCTATTATTCACTTAACTAACACAAACAGGGCAGAAAATAAATAAGTAATAAAAAACCAGCATAAAATCCCCTATAAGGCAATCCATCGTTAGTACAAATTAGCTCTAAAATGCATCACAGGCAAGTAAAAAAAGCTTCAATTATTTTTGTCTTAGAGTATAATAACGAGTCTTGACGAGGAAAAAAAGAGATACAGTAATTTACTAATGTTAAGATCTACCCACTGGAAAACACCACTACTGCTGTTGAAATATTTTAAGACATATATTCCATTCAACTCCCCAAACAAATAGCAGACTGTACTTCAAATGCATTGCAAGACTATTAGGTAATCTTTTTCTTTGTTTAGATTCAGTAGGGTTCAGTGACAAACATTCATCTTCTCTTTCTATAAAAGTTCCTGCTCTTTTGCTTAGTTAAGAATTGCTTTAGTTTTAGTAGCAACTCACAATTTACTTCACCATTGATTAGCCTCACACAATAAACTTCAAACAAAATGCAAAAACGATCATTGAACTATTTTAAAATTATGAATTATTTGTTCTATGTTTAGATCACACAGAGGAAAGAGCAGTTACATCTGTAGGTAGGCTAATAGAATCAGACACAAAGCTTCTGAAATAAACCAATACCAGCTGCTCCCATGCCTCATTACTCGGCAGTAGCTGCTAGCCTGAAATATTGCACATCGCAGAATCGTTGGCTTTCAAAAGCCACGCAGACTTTTGAGAAGATGTAGCAGTACAAAACAGACGCTTCCCTCAGACGGGGGGGGGGAAGTCCTATACTTCAGGGTATGTGTTCAACTATTTTCCATTCAAAGGCACACATATTTTCCACCACCGTGCATTTTACTTATTTTAACAGGTGAAAGCAATTAGATTTGAAAATCATTACATTGTCAATGTTCCCACTTCTAAAAGAATCATTTTAAAATTCTAAAACTAACGAAGTATCTTCTTGATTAGTAACACAGAGTTTGTGCTTACGGAAGATACTGATGTAGGAATGACAGTATCATAATCACTGTCTAATCATTTAGCTCACTAAGAGAGGATATATTAACGGAAAACAAAAGTTTGGGTCCAGATATATAGTGCAGTCAAAAATGCTATGCACATACAGCATTCCGTATAGCTATAAACATGCTGTACAAACCCAGAACTTCTAAAAAACAATAAATGTTCAAAATCCTTATTAAATTTGTCGAGCTTGCTGTACTCTGCAAGAATTATACTGCAACACCTAAAACTCTCAGTAAAAGGTACTGTCAGACCCTCATCATCTCAAATGGTCATTAAGAAAGCCTAAAGAGATTCACCTTCTCGAAACACAGAAGTAATTTTAATGTAAGAGTTTACACAATTAAAATTACAGAGGTTTAATTTCCAACGAGCCCCAAAATATTCAATATTCTATGGCTCTCAGGACTCATCTTCAACACAGAGGTTTAGATTTAAACATTTATGTAATACATCTGGTAATCGAATTAAAAACTTGAGTACGTTTGAAAGAACATTTATATTCTAACAGGAATCAATTGTATACTTCTAATTTGCCTACTCTGAAGATAACATTTTGATATACACAAATTAATTAGGTAGAAAACTTAAAGCAGACTTCTGCTTCATTTTAAAAAATATTCAACACGGTGTTCTGTAGGTACTCTGGAGTACCATTTAGAGTCAGTATGTCACAATATCATTCTTAATTTAAAAATACTAAAATAATGAAAAGCAAGTTCTGTGATGGTATATGTTTCAGAACAGCATTGTCTTTTTATATCAATCATTAGGCATTTTTTCCTAATATCTCATATCTCTGAAACTGTCCTCTGGATAATAAAATAAATTCAGATCACCATTTTCAGAATAGTAAGTGCTTACTGAATATTATTTGCCTTACTCTCAAGTGGAAAATTATGGAAATGATTATATGAGATCCAAAATGTAAGCAGTCACTAGTAGTAAGCACGTTAAGTAAGGCAATACCTTATAAGTTCATCAGATAAATTGTTACAAATTTAGAGATTTTCTTGCCTTTTCAATGGTATGATATGGTCAGCATTATATCTTAGAAGACTATTTCATCAATTTTTAAATCGCTTTAATTTAAAAACTCCCTAATAAATAAAACACAGAAATCCAAGCTGAAAAATACTGAATATTTCATTTAAAATCTAATATTCATCTACTTTGAAGAAATAACATTATTTTCAATGAAATGAGGCTTCGCTTTCTTCTGTATTTGTCAGATTTTAAATAAATTGTACTCAATATCTTGGATTGCCTTTGAAAAATAAAAAAAAACAACTATGAAAATTATTATCAAATAATAGAGGAAAAAAAGCCTCTCAGGCCAGAAAGGTGGGACTGTATCCAGACAGTGCAAACCTGGAACACACGTGATTTCCTCACTGCTCCACACTCTTCTTATAAAGCAATCAAGCATAATTTGCTCCACCTCTAGCAGAATTACAGCATGACCAAGCTAAGGAATCTGGCATAAACCAGTTCAAAATTCAACATTTATGGTGATATACCTTACAGTAATGCCGCATCCATGTCTCAAGGCCATAAATTCCTTACCAAATGAACACAGAGAATGAGAGAGTGTCTTTTTTTGGCATTACTGTGTCATGGCACTTACAAAACAGCTGAAAGTAGAACTACATTCTTCCCAACAAGACCTGGGTTACTGTCAACAGAAGGTTGGTTAAATCATGGCTTTTCCCGCCATTGCTTCACTTAATCTCAGGAAGACCAGTCTTATCCATACTTTTAGGGAAATATTTATAGGCTCTGGATCACACAAGACAGTATATTAAAGCTGAATGTGTTAATTAACGTACTGCAAACACTTCGTATTTGATCTCTAAGCAGAAAACAAAGGTCCATTAGTAATGTTACAAGTGCAGTCTCTTTGCCACACACCAGCCAGATCCCTCAAGTGGAAGTTATTAGCAAAGAAAGTGTATGGGGTTTGCGTGACAAGGTTTTGGTAGTAGGGGGCTAGCGGGGTGGCTTCTGTGAGAAG
>NW_009616784.1:0-477 GCF_000690535.1 Cariama cristata
AGGAGAAAATAGCCCTGTTTTAGCCAAATTAGGACACCTGACTAATTGGGGAGATCCCAGCAGACTGGAAGTTAGCCAATGTGACACCCGTCTACAAGAAGGGCTGGAAGGAGGATCCAGGGAACCGCAGGCCTGTCAGGCTGACCTTGGTGCTGGGGAAGGTTATGGAGCAGATCATCTTGAGTGCCATCACGTGGCAAGTACAGGATAACCAGGTGATCAGGCCTAGTCAATATGGGTTTAGAAGAGGCAAGTCCTGCTTGACTAACCTGATCTCCTTCTGTGACAAGGTGATCCACTTAGTGGATGAGGGAAAGGCTGTGGATGTCATCTACTTAGACTTTAGTAGCCTTTGGCCCAGTTTCCCACAGCATTCTCCTGGAGAAACCAACTGCTTATGGCTTGGATGGGCGTATTCTTCACTGGGTAAAAAACTGGCTGGTTGACTGGGTCCAAAGAGTGATGGTGAATGGAGTT
>NW_009616785.1:0-46018 GCF_000690535.1 Cariama cristata
ACCCCTCCGCGGCGCTGCGGGCGGCCGCCTTTGCCCACCTTCAGCCAGGTCTGCCCTCCTTCAGCCGCCTGGGGAGGGAGCGAACTTGCGTGTCCGCAGGGCAACGGACCCCGGGGACCGCTCTGCCGAGGAATTCAGGCGGGGGTTATCTTTCAGGTTTTCTCCAGATTTTCATCGGTATGGGAGAAGAAAAAACCCACAACTGTTCAGTGAGCTTTTGTTTAGCTTCCTACAAGTTGCCTGCTGCTAATGGTTGATAATTACTTCTCTGTGTAATGTGGATTATTATTTTTTTTTCCGAATCAGACTTCCTGCCATCTATATAAAACACACAGACAGACACATACGTATTTTTCCTGGCCTGTTCTGAAGCTAGACATTTTTTAATGTATTTGAAAATTACAGGACATAGACCGTGCTAATATTTTACTAACACATTTAGAATGTGAATGGTTTACCAAGAGATGCAGACGAAACTGTTTTTCTGTAAAGGCTCAAAGCTTGAGCTAGTAATTTTTAAAGATTGGTGCATATCTTCTGCAAAAATATATGTCTAGTTGCTGTGATCGCTTAAGCAGTGTAATAAGGGCATAGATGCATAGAAATGATATCCTATTTAATAAATTCAAATGTGTGTAAATAATTACCATATAAACAGTAGTTAACAAAAAACTGAGCAAATCCTGAATTGGAGATATTTATGTTTATTATTAATACCAACTGTGGCCCTCAAGTTTATTTGCACAAAAATTAGGAAAAGCACAAAGGAACAGAAATCATCCTGAAAGATATTTGTTGTTAAGAGAAGGTTGGATGCAGTTGTCTTGTGAAGAGGTGAGGTGATGACTTAGGTATCACTTTGTCAAGGAAAATCAATTACTGTGCGCCAGAGGAGGGCCTGGCATTCCTTCTTCCATGCTGCCCATAATGCACATAGGTACGATGGGTGTAGAATGAATATTGTAGACAGGAGTTTTCTAATGGCTGGGAATTTCTGGCCAATTAAATCTGGAAGCCCCTATGAAGTTTGGGTATGGGGTTTTTTTCCAATACTGATCAAGTTGATACCTGAGTATTTCTTGTGAATTTTAAATTTTTTTTTTTCATTATTTGTGTAAATGTTGACTCAAAAATACGGGTAAGATACTTGTGGGTGCCCTGGTCTTTAAGGAAAAGATACATTTTAGTGATCTAATAGGCTACACAGAATATGTAATTTTGGGGGCTGTCTAGCTTGTGCACTGCTCTGTATGTATTTGCCAGCGATAGTTCTAAGAAAAATGTAGGGAACTCTTTTACTATTTTCAGTTCTTATTACAGTGCAAACAGACAAATATAAAGACATAGCCATGAGCTTCCTTTTCTGAATCATTTTTGTGACATTGGCAAACTGAAATCATACGATTTTTGCAGGCCTCACTCTCACACATTGGCTTGAAATGGAAAGTCTGAATATACAAGGAATTTGAGGTTTTTCTGTGTAAAGTAAAATTCAAAGTAAAAGTGCTTGTTTTTTCCTGGCATCTATCATTATAGCATGTATTTCTGATCTTACGTTGCAGAGTCTGTTGAATGGATTAATGTGTTACAAACCTGATGACCCAATTGAATATTTGGAAAACTGTTTGCAGAAAGTGAAAGAGCTTGGAGGGTCAGAAAAAGTGAAATGGGACACTTTTGTCAGCCCAGAAAAGAAGACCCTGCCTCCACTCAATGGAGGACAATCCAGGAGGTCTTTTTTCAGGAATGGTAATGTATTAAAGATAAAATGGTTGTATTTCTTGTACTGTGGGTGGTTTTACATCCACTACTGAATTATTTTATACTTCCTTCTATAGCAGATCATGCCTCATTCTGATTTTCCTTAGGCAAAGGACCCAAGGATTCTGTTTCCTTGCGTTTTGGCATTTGTTTTTTTCCTCCCGTAGTGGATGCTGTGCAGGAGAGGAAATTGTGATCATCCTAATGATTTACTGTGTAAATTTTTAACACATTGGTGGAGAGATTTCTCATATCCTACCTAAAACATTTGCCAAGATAGGGGCAAAGCTGATGCAGTACACTTGGCTTATATTTTTAGTTGATCCTTATGGATGATGTACATACTAATTTCAATGCAGTTACACTAGGTTGTTTTTCTAGTTTATGTGATAATTTACTAAGTACAATGTAAATTATAAACTCTTAGAAAAAGGTGCATCTCATAAAATCTAAGCGCATGTCATACCAATACTTGTAATTATTTTATTTGTAATGTTATCAGAGAGTAATTAGCTCATCTTTCAGTTGCTATAGTTATTCTTCCTTGCCATCCAGCATTTCATTAAACTAATTAGCAAGAATACTATCTCTATGTCTGTGTACACCACGTATCACCAAAAGAGTTCTACTTAATAGTGCAGGTTATCTGCACAATGCAGCTCTTTTCTTCTCAAAGGCCACTGCCAAACTCTGGATGCTATGGGCAGATTTTCACAGAAAAGCTGACGTGCTTGTAAAGAAACACCAAAGAAAACTGACTCCTAGTGGTTCCAATTTAATAGATCAGCTAAATAGAGGCAAGGAATATTTAATATAGTAACAGAAAGGACATTGTAAAATTAGGAGATATTTATACTTTGTTTATTATACTTATTTAAACCAGTGTGCACAATAGATTTTGAGTTTTCTGTGTATTTCCACAATTCCCAGTTTATCTTACTATTTTACAGTGATGCCTGATAATTCTAACTTCCCATACCGACGGTATGACCGACTCCCTCCAATCCAACAGTTTTCGATAGAAAGTGACACCGACCTCTCTGAAACTGCTGAGCTAATTGAGGAGTACGATGTATTTGATCCTGCAAGACCTCGACCAAAAATTATCCTTGTCATAGGTATGAAGGCAGAGTAATTTTGACAAGGTTTTATCTTTGTTACTTTGCCTTTTTATTTGTACTGCAAATACGTTGAATGGCTATAGGTATTTAAATACATTTTTTCCATCTGCCGTAGCAAGTGGTGCAGCCCAATTAGAGTGTATCAGAAAGTGAAATTGTTAGTCCTGAGGATATAGCATCCCAACTGTAAGCATTTTAGGGGTTACAGTGAGCACCTATGGTCATGTTCTGCAGACTGGTTGCCTGTTAGCAGCTGGAGAGCTCATGGTTTGCTTATAGAGCACATCTGCCAGTTTGATTTAATCTAAACCAAACCTGGCTCATGCATTTCAAGACAGCTCCACCATGTGAACCAAAGTGCTCTTCCAAAGTGTGCTCTGAATCTGAACTAAAAGGCTATCGTAGATTTACTCAAAGCTGCTCACAAAAAAGGATATTTAAAAATATTTGGTAAGCCAGCTCAAAAAGGTGATAGGGAACTGTTGTCCTCTATATTTAGAACCTTGAAAACTGATCAGTATGTCCAGCTGGAGTGAACGTACATAGTCACTAGTCCATTGCATTGGTAAATTAATCCCTAGATCTATTTAGCAAATGAATCCTGTACCAACTTCAGGGAGAGTGAGCAATTAGTTAGCATTAGTTAATTGTGCTCTCTCCCCAAGTTCTCTCCTGTGTGCTGTTTAGTGTCCTTTCTAAGCAACTTTCCAGTCTCAGACAAGCATACTGTTTATTAAGAAATAGCTACAGTTGAAGCCTAAATCAATGTTTTATTCTGTTTCTGAATTTAAGTTCTTTGAATTGGGTTCCTTGTCATCTGGGATAGTGTCTTTTGAAATTTTACCACCAGGCCTAATTCTCTGATTCTCTGGACTTTTTAAATAGGTACAGCACAGGAGCCAGGTGATGGAGAATCACATTTTAAGTCTATAAAGCCTTATTCATATTAAAGAGAGATATTGCTTCCATAACAGAGAATAGTATGTAGTATGGTAAAAGAGAATAGAAACATCTTGTCTGTATTATAGAGTGGAATCTCTAAGAACAGCATGTCCTCTAGGCTCTGCAACTAGCAGTTCTCGGAAATGTGGTATTGGAATATATTAAAAACAGAAAACCAGGCATTTTTCTAAATTTTTGTGGTATGCCAAAAGAATTGCGTAGGCATTTGAATTTTCTTAATCTTTTGTTTCAGAATTACAAATCTCAACATGCAAATCTCTCCAGGCACCTTTGAACTATAAAGCTTGCGTTAGATGGAGAAATAATATATGCCTTTCATCTTAATTAATTAGCTAACCTTCCATTTCATAAAGGAGAAAAACTGGCTCCTTTTCAGTGACCACAGAAGGCTCTTAATGCATTGAAATCCATGTAGCTCTATTGCAGCAGAGTGATGAATGAAGGTTTGATCTACGTGAGATAAAGAGGGATCGGCTTTTACCTCTGGAACTGAGTGCAGGGGTATTTGAAGTGAAATCCTTGAATGCCTGCATATAGTGAACAGACCATGGATTTTACAGAGCTTTTCTTTTGCCCCATTTATGTAGGGAACATTGTAAACATTCCGCAAAGGCTATTTCGGGTTCGTTTTCCAAGTGAGTTTCTCTGAATCTGTCTGTTACAGCGTGATGTGATAGAAACACAATACTATATGTAGCTTAGCAGCTATTGTCCAATTTTGTACAGTATCAAGAAAATTTCTCCCAAATTCAACTTTCTATTGAGAAAGCACATGAAAACACACACTGGAAAGAATAAAAGAATAACTAAGATACTGAATGAAAGAGAGAAAATGAAAAAAAGTGTACTATTAATTTCAAAGGACAAATATTGTACACAAAAAATGTGTTGCATGTTTTTCAGTTTGCGTAAAATGCCAGTGACAACTTCCCTTAAGCAAGGTATTTATGTCTAACTAGTGCTAGCTAACCATACTGCCTAGCTCAGATGGTAGTGGTCCCATTCATTGCTGGGGACTGAAATGAACAGAAGTTAAAGACCTGTCTTCTGCTTCACGTATTAGGCGAACTTTTCTTTAATAATGCATTAGCCCAAGACCTTTTTAATGCTTCCATAAAGGTTTTTACAACTTCTTTGCTTTGTGAAATCTGTCACCCTTACAATGAACGAGATAGTTCCAAGGCAAAAGAGAATCCACTTATAAAGGTGAGGGTTTTGTTCTTTTTCTGTGTTTGCAGAAAAGTCTGCTGATTAAATGTAAAGCTAAAAGCTGCAAAGTGAGTATGTGATTGGATTTTAGAAAAATCAGATGGAACCAGCCAGGATGGCACCCATCTGAATCACTGGAAAATTAAGTTTCTAAGGCATTATAACACTAGGAAACTAGATTGTGTTTAAAAATATGCTTCCTAACATATTTTGACAAACACACTTTTACTGTTGATACAGCCTGAATACAAAGATCCTAAAAAATGAATTACCTGGTGTCATTAGCCCCATAGTTCAGTAGTTCAGTTCAGTTCAGTATGTTTTAAACTGCACTTGATTAAAAATATTAGTTAATATTAAAAGAACATGTTTTTCTTTTATAATCAAAGTTTAATGGGTAGATCAAAGGCAGTGCTGTCAGCCGGCAGCTGGCCCGTTGATTTGTTAAATCCAGTTCACAGTTAGGTTTTGAAATCATAAGTTGTTTCAGAAATCTTATTATTACATGAATTTATTTTGAATTTACAGCAATATAAGCAAAATTGAAATTTTGAACTTCCATTGACAAAACTACATTAAAACAACTGCTTTAATAAAACTTTTTGGGCATACAAATCTTCACTTGAAACCAGTTAGCAAACATAATTTTAGATGCAACAAATGTTCCCTAGTCTAGACATCTTCTAAGAAATATGTAAAAGAATCACTCTTTTCTTGAATAATGTATAATCTCAGAATAAGTGAAAAAAATGGAAAAGTGATTTGATTTTCCTTTCTTGTGAACATTTTGCCAGTATGATTTATCAAAGAGTCAGGAATGAATACACAGTTCAATAAATTATAATGATTTGCTGTGGGAAGTAATTTTGTCCTGTCACTTTTCTCTTATTTTATTACCTGAATGTTTCCCCTTAGATTGTAAATGGATAATCCCAGCTTGCTATAAAGGGATATTTTTGGATCGAGAAAAACAAAATGTATGAGACGTTTATGAACATTAAAGCAAATACTTCATTAGTTTTTTTCTGCTTGCAATTCAAATTGAAAGAAGTGTCAAACTACACTTTTTGGTGGTGTTTTTTTTTTCTGCTTCTCTTTAATGGCAAAGCAAAGCTCTCCCTGGCAGGAGTCTAAAGTCTATCTACTTGGTTTCAAAAAGTTTTGTTCAGCTATTTTATGGATTTGCGGAGACTGATGTTTTTTCAAGTAACAGTTCTGTTTTTCTGGCATCTTTTGTATCTCTGCTGGAATGTGGATACTATTTTCCTTGTTGTCAAATTCTGTGTTTCTAATTTTCTAAGTTACCTATGTATGTTTTGCATCTTTATTGTTTCTGGGGTGCAACATAGTCTGTTTCAAACTTGTCTTGAGTCTCCAAGAAATAAACTGAATTTCTTTCCTTGGAAGTTTTGTATCTGCAGGAATTAAGCACAGCATTGGCTCCAGTATGTTTTATAAACCCTTTGCTCCGCAAAGCACAGTCACAACCTACCACTGCCTTTTTCCAGTAGCTAGGATTATTGCTAGTAAATAAAGCCACATAAATTCATAGTAATGCTACACATACATATAAATACATACATATATAAGATACATTATTTATGTGTTATGCTCATTACACTGCAGTGTATGGCTTTACATAGAGAGAGTGTTGCTTATGGAAATCTTTACACAGAGTGAACAGACATTCCAGTAACGAGTAATAATCCAATTCATTCACCTGGCAAAATCTGCTCCATACAAACCGGCAGCAATCATCGAACAATTTGCTGCACTTCTTTGTGCTGTTGTTTTCATCTACATAAGAAAAGAAGACACTGGGAATCAGTTACTCCAAACCTACTATCATTCCAGATTACCAGGAGCCTGTAATAAACTGTAAACTACATGGAATTATCTTGTTTGAACATTTGTATCAGGTATGTTTTTGATACAGGAATGAAACCCAATGTAAGGTTTAGTGAAATGCATTTGTCATGGGGAAAGCTGAGCGTGCCATCAAAGGGAGCAGGGAGCGCCAAAGCAGAATTGCTTTGTAGCCACTTTAGTGGAGGAGATGATTCCTGGTATATCAGATGCTTGCATATCTATAAAAGGGAAACAGACCTTATTCTAATGAAGAGGATGGCTAAGATGTCTATGAAAGAAAGAGTTCAAGCTGAAAAAACTAAGCTCATCTAGATCACCTAGAAGAACTGAAATTGAAGAATAGCTGTAAAACCTAGCAAAATCTGCTGAAAGAAGAGAGAAAGCATGTGTCTTTTAGGAGAGAAACAGCAAGTGAACTTAAATGAGGGAAAACTATTTTTCAGTTGTAATATTACTGTACAGAGATAAGATACAGTTTTTCTTTCCTTTTCTTGCGTGTTATATGAACATCTGTAGCTGTATTGACAAGTTAGATGTTATAGATAAATGCTTGTATTTGCATGTATCTTAACCTGGCTTGATTTAAACGTTATTTAAACTATTTGGATAATGATAAACCCTTTTTTTTTTCCCAAGGGTATAACTAAACTGTGGGCAGGGTATGGGAACACCTTAACAATATGCAAGTTTCCCTGTGCATTCTCTTCAAGTGGGACCCGATCTGAGTTACAAAGGCCAAGTGGAGAGTTACCATCACAGCATCAGGGGTACAGAAGAGTTCCTAGTGACTACTGGTGACACTGAAAGCTCTCTGACATCTAATATTGGGGCACAGGTTTGAACCTGGTTACCCAGAGTGTGTCATAGCCATATATCAAGAAATATTGTAAAGCTTATCCTGCAGCCGAATCTGTATTAATTATACAAATGCCTAAAAGCTATTTATGGGAATAATACAGGTAATATAAGAAAGAGTTATATGATTACTAGCAAGAAGCTTATTGTATTCATATTTACTTTCATTGCAGTGCTGTATTTTTTAAAGTTCATAGAAAACGTATTTTATATTTTTAATAAATCTTAATTCTTTGTCTGTTGAAATAAAATTCAATGGCCTCGCACACAATTCCTCAAAATATAGCTACTTAGTGTTGGGAATTAATATTAAAAAATTTGCTTTGGTTTTGCTTTGTTATGCTATTCAGTAACATACACTTTTCTATATATAAACAGCTTTTTTATCAAAACAATTCCCTATTTTTACGTACTGAATTCCAGTTTCTCTGTTCTTCACATCATAATGTGTCTTTTTATTTCAGACATAGTCTGATTTTTTTTACATGCATTCTTGCTTCTGCTGTCCAGCTGACCTTCACTTCAGCATTCCCTGCTATGTAATGTGGCTGCATTCTGTGATTTTGATACCTATTCTGCCTGTGCTATATTGAAGGGTCTCTTTATTCTTCAAGTTGTCCAGCAAGCTGAACCTATCAAATTACTTCTTTATCAGATACTTCAAACATCAATACCAGAAGCATGTGTGGTTCAATAAAAGGCCTTGTACCAAATTGCTATGGAAACATCACAGCTAATTATTTAATATTTTTCTGTATTTTAAAATTAGAAAACCTCACAAACTCATGCAGGCATATTTAGGAGCAGATTTTAGTTCCACTTCATGATTAGTCCATTGATTTAATTGGCTTATTTAGCCAAGTATGATTCTTTCTGACATGAATATGCTTCAGACTATCTGGCTCTATCTTTGGATTCACAGAGCTCAAGAAAGGACCAGTTCATTTGTCTGTTCCTCTACTACAAATCAAGAAAAAATCCTTTCCACGAACAGCTTTAGAATGAGGTCAAGCCTAAAAGAGTGTGTTTATTTTGAATTCGCAAGTGGATTTGTATTCTTTTTTTTACTTCATTTTACAAGCTGTTACCTTTATGATCAGGTAGATGAGACCTGTTTCTAATGGCTGGTAACAAGTCACGCAACTGCAAGATTTGCCCTAATAATAGTTAGAAAATTGGTGCCGATAGCAAAGATTTCACATGTGATTGGGTACTTCAGATGAAAGGTTAATGTAACGTTTTGCTTATAATTAACAATAGGTGGCCCAGGAAGTGGTAAAGGAACACAGAGTCTGAAAATAGCAGAACGTTATGGATTTAACTACATATCAGTTGGTGAATTGTTAAGAAAGAAGATCCACAGCACAAGCAGCAACAGAAAATGGAGTCTAATTGCCAAAATAATTACTACTGGAGAACTGGCACCTCAGGTACAGTTTATCCTGTGTTAATACTTACTTTCAAAGGATTTGTGCATGCAGTATTAATGTGCACCATCAAGAAAACCTTTACAATATAAATAAATAACTTCTTTTCTCTGTGAAAGGAAACAACCATAACTGAGATAAAGCAGAGATTAATGCAGATCCCTGATGAAGAGGGTATAGTGATTGATGGATTTCCCAGAGATGTTGCCCAGGCAATCTCCTTTGAGGACCAAGTAAGAGATTGTTTTTATTCTTAAAATAACTTACACATCTCTACAACAGTTAAGCTTCTTGAAATCATCAGTCAGATTTCAAGATAGACTAGATGTTATTTCTAACTGAGCATTGCTCTTTAAATCTTTGCAAGTACATAATTACAGATGAATGAAAGGTTATTCTTTCGGTTTACGTATATTGCATCCTGTTTGAAGACAGAATATTTTGTAAAAAGACAATGTGATAATGTAGCCAATAATCCAAGCCTCTTGTCTCAGTAATGAAAATCCTGTCAAGATGAAGAAGAAAATAACATCAAATCTAACAATTAATATTTTTTGTATCTTAATGATTTAGAAAGGGGGAACACATTTCCATATCTATTTGTTCAATTTAATATACATTAAGAGAAACATACTTAAATCAATGCATATCTTCACAAAGCTTTTAATGTCAAGTTTATTACAGTGCATTGAAAAGACTGGAATAAAACAAGGGTTAAAACTACCCATGTTTTGCAACTTTTTGTAAACCAGAAATGATGCTCTTTTCTTAGAAATATGGGTAATTTTGGTTATTCTAAACTACAATTCTAAGGTTTAGACAGCTAAAACTGTATTCCCGAGTTTTATTCACATGTTGTTTTCATGTGTGTATTTTAAACTAATCTAAAAATACTTAAATTCAGTGGAAAAACGAACAGCTTATGTAATTTTCTGATCAAGCGCTGTTAACATAACAGTTATGGTCACAAGTAAAGGTTGCAGTTTCAGTGCCAGCTTTCTAGAGCGCTCTTCATACAGTGGGTTTCAAAGTCCTTCACAATTGCTGGTGTACTGTACTTTAAATTCTAAGTGGCATTGCCAAGACAGAAGTAACAAAAGAAAGCAGCTAATGAGGCATGTCATTAGTGTGCTTTTGTAAGGTATAATTCTGGGCAAAATTTAGAAGCCTGAATTGAGGAAATTAAAGGAAACGGACAAAATAGGTATTACAGAAAATAAGCAATGACTGCCAGCTCTATCTCCTTATAATTAACAAAAGAGAAGATTTAATATTTCATAAATGAAACAGCAGAAATTTAGGCTTAATGGTCATTTCCTTGCCTCATTTTTTCGTCCAGTATATTGTATAATACTGTGACTTAAGTGCATTTCTTGGGGCTATAATTTTGTGCTATTGTTGTGTTTGATGAAAGAATGGGGGATGTGAAATTGGAAGAACTGACAGGAGTTTAATTAAGTGCTTTGAGTTATCCTAGGGTCAGATCCTCTTTTTACAAAGGAAAACTGGTTAAACAACACTTGAGCACCCATCATAGGGTCTGGTAGTAATACCACTAAGAAGTGGAGTCCAGGAGGTAATAGAAAAAGCTCGGGCAGCACTGTGCTGTAGAAGGGGAGAAAGATGGACACTATGTTTCATATATGTTTGAACCCTCCCTTTGCACCATTCTATATGCTTTTATAGTATTCCCTCATTTAACTTGAAATATTCCCCTCTGCCAGCCTAGTTAGCTCATGTTGACTATAGAAAACTACATGGAAAAAAGACTGATAGAATGACAAATGATAGAAATCCTAACTGGCTCCCTTTTAGTATGTGCTATTGCTTCAAGGATGCTGTAGATTGTTTTGGGGTTTTTTTTAGAGAAAAGAGAGGATGTATTTAGTCATTTTAGACCTGACTATATTCTCAGAGAGTTCCTTCATTTTCAGTCTAATGCTATTTGCTAAATCATACTCCTCAAGGCCTGATTCTGCCTGAAAGATAGATGGCTATCTGAGTCACTTAGAAAATCCCAGAGCACTTGATATAGGGCCACCTTTCAATCTTATCTGTTCTAAAATAAATATAGGAAAGGAAAGAAGGAATCATAGGGCTTTTATAGGAGCATAGGAAAGAAAATTTGGTCTGTTTAGGCTCTCCTTTTTTCACCTTTCTTTGCAACTGACCTCTTATATGGGCATATCTAAGGCCATGGAAATAAATGTACAAAGGATGTACATATTTCAACATACAACATCTGTTTAATCCAGCAGGATGTATTTGGTGTCTTATCTTTGATTTACATTTTCAAGAAATAAAATATACTTGTTATTTCTTTAAAATTCTCTGTTTAGTAAGCCATAATGCTACACACATAAGTAGGAAGGTCTTGTGGTAAGGAAAGGCGACTATCAGCAGATGTGGTACCCATCTTCCTTCACAGGATGAGGCTGACAGTAATCCATGGCATGTCAGGTTATTTACATTAAACATGCTAACATTTTTAAGGCACTCAGAGATTCCTCAATGGGAAGTGCAATTGAGTTGTGGAGAATTCAGTAATTAACTGTTGTGATAATTTGTGTAGGTCTGCAATTAAAGACGCTACAGGTGTTTTCCACAGCTTAGAAATGTTATAACTTTCTTGGTAGCAGTGTGTAGAACAGAACAGAACTGTTCCCATTAGCCAAAAGTGACAAGATGAGAACTGATTAAAAGAAAGTTTTGATTAAACAGTAAGACTTTATAATTAGAAGACATAATAAGCACTGAATATCCTTCTGAAGAAAATGGTGAAATCCCACAAAATGCAAATAATCAAATCACATTAGTCTGTAATACATATGCCTTATTCTTACAAAGACATCCCCTGTAGAACACTGAGATCTGTTGATAAAAAGTTCTGAGTAAGAACTAATTCCTATTGTTATCACCGATTTTGTCATAGGTGAATACTTCTTCTTAGAGATGGTCCCTTTGAAACCATTGCATGCTTATGTACCTGAAAACAGCAGAAAAGGTTGTATGACACAAGCCATTGTAAAGGTTGCATTTAGGGGAACTGCCAAAAGATGCTTAAAGTAGGAGTTCCTTTTTATTTAACTGTTTTCCCTCATTCATGATTCCTTCACAACTGTTAATTGTTTTGATTACAAGGGTGCTAAAATGCAATTGTGTGCTTTCAAACAGTGAATTTACATTATTTTTTGTTCCATAAAGCAGCTAGAAAACTTTTGGATTTTATGATGTAAATTAAAATAATGATGGGAAGTTTGTATAAGGGTAAATAGAATATGCTGGCTTTCTCAGTTCTTTTAGCCATATAGGATATAGAGTAGATGCCAATGGGAGGAATGAGCAGCAGAAACAAGGGTGACTGTTCATTTATCCTTTGTCATTTGAATATGTTGGAATGCATATTCATCTGTAATCCCATGGAAGCTTAAAATAAGCAAAGAAGCATTCATTTTAAAAGTGGTGTTTTCCACTGTATAGCCTTTCTCCTTTGCCATTGTTTACACAGACAGAAACAAACTCCAAGAATATATGTAGTAATACTGAAAATAAATTGTGGGGGGAGAATGTGAAGGACAAGTTATTATTAAACTGCATGGAAATAGAGACAAGTAATACAGGATATTGAGAGAGTAGGTAAGGCTGGAACAGAGACTGAACAAATGTGAGGAAAATAGGATGTTTAGAAACAAAACAGGCTACAAAAACCTAACATCATTATAGTTCAAGAAAGCATGTCTGGTCTTTATTGATCATAAGAAGTCCATATTGTTTTGTTACCCGTACACTGTTCCTCTTTATGGAGCATGATGCAGTGGGGTCAAGAAAGTATCTGGACCCAATGTCACATAAAGGGCGAGGAAGTCAAAACTTGAACTAGTTGTGAGCTGGCCACAGTGGTCAGTGAAAGGTGGACCAGGAGAGAGCCTGTGCGGTTTTTGGTCTAAGCCACGCCATCTCCCCTTTCTCCACTAGTGCTTGTTGTGGAAAGTAGGTGATGAACAACTGAAAGGCAAGGCACAAAGGGCATAAAATCTGTCTTGCTCCTGAACACTAGCTCTGTAGTTCCCTGAATGCTGTTTACTGGACCTTTTTGTATATATTATTACATGGCATTCACCAGTAAGAACTGTGCCGAGTTATTGTAAAGATAAACTAATTTATATCGGAAATGGTTCACCATATTAGTAGTGGAAAAGGAAAAGGTCAGCTAAGGTGCATGGTTTCTCTTGCAAGCATGTGTAAAATCTAACTGTGCTGTGTTTGCAGACATCTTTAATGCAATAAATTATTTATGCTAAAGTAATTCCTTCATTTTATGGCTCACATAGCTGTTACTGAGACTTGACACTATTTGAGCTTTGATGATCTCTTCATTTTGTGAAAAAATCAAATGGATACATGTGTGTCTGAACTCTAGTTACAGTACCTGTCCTGCATAATGTTCTAGTATAGAAGTACACAATGTTAATGAATTCTTGTTGAACTCTGCTTGTAATTGCTCTTGGTATTACCAGCACATTTTTATCCCTTTGAGTAACCCAGAAGCTAAACTTTTCTCTGGGAAAAAATGTTATTTTTAGTAAATGAGTCAAAGCAAACCAACTTATGCCAGCATTCCCAAACATAGGTATAGCTAAAAGATGACGATTTCTTCCTTATTATGTTTCCAGACTCTCATCTGGACAGTAAGTTCTGAATGTGTTGCTAGGCAGAATTGTATTAAAACACATTGCATCTCAATGACTAAAGTGCCTGAGATAAAGCAGTGTATCATTTGCAACACTCACAGTATTTCTGTCTCTGCTCAGGTCTAGAAACCAGAAGTAACAAACACTGCTTCCAAGCAATAATGTCAATCTGGAATAAGTGGATTAAAAAGCACTTTACACATCTGAGGAATTTTACATTTGAATTAAAGCTTTTTTCCCCTCTCCTTTATTGAGTTTTGTTAATACCGCTGTTCCTATCTATTGAGCAAGATAGAAGTCTTTAAGATGGCATCAGTGATGTTTTCAGATTTTCAGCAGTGCTTGCCACCCAGCAGCAACTTTGCCATTCTGGTCATTTACTTACACCAACTTCATTTCTAAATGGTCATTGCAGACTCATTGCAGCCTGTGAGAACTCATAGCCATGAGCACTGCAGTTTTCTCTGAGTTTCTCTCAGTTTTCTTTGGTAACTTCTTATCTGCATTGAACTAAAGCCTGTATTTTTCTCACTGAAAACTGAATACCTGACATATAACCTCTCATTGGAAGTTTTGGATTGTTGCCAAATCCTGGCTCTCCCATTTCTTAATTCCAGAAAGCAGAGTCAATACTGCCAACACTTTTGATAAGGGTACTTTCAATAAAGCCCTGAAGTCATGTGACTATGAGAATCTCAGCTCTCACTTTAAACGAAGGTTCCAAGCAGTCATGGTTGTGGAGAAGAAATGAAAACATGATTTTAATGTCTTAAAAGCAAGTAGAACTTCCAGTTTATATATTTGTTTTAAATATATGATAATTTCTGGATTTTTATAATTTTGAAATCCTTCTGTGTAGTAGCACAGATTTAATATTGATTTATTTAGCCCTTCAGTTTGAGCCTAGGCATAAAGCTATCATAAACCACAAATTTCTAAGGTATCCATGATCTCTGCTGAGTGCAAATAGTAGAAAGGCGTTTAGATTCCAAGCACACATTTGAAAATGCCAAGGAGAAAATGGTTTATTTACCGTTAACCTGTCAGCTTGAAATTCAGCAAGTCACCTACAGTACCAGCATGCTCAAGCATGCTAAATATCTTCCTCTCTAGTAACACATTCCAGTAATGACATGCCTCTGACTTCTGTATTGAACTCAAATGACTTGTGAAGAAGAAACTGCCGTTTGACTTTGTGTGTAATCTCTCACATGGCAATAAGTTTTTACCCTTCCCAGGAGAAACAATTTCTCACTTCAGTATTTTCCAGTTAATTTCAGTTACTGCTTTGGTTTGGGTGTTTTTTTTCCCACTTTCAGTCATTCATGCATAACTTTCCTTCTGATTTCAGTAATTCCCTCACCAACATTAACTTTGTTAGTTTCAATAGAATAAGTACAGATGAAATTTGCTTAAAATATATTAATTTTAAATTTTGTTAATAGTGAAATGAAATGTGGAACAGATATTAGAATTAATGAATATTCATGACTGAATATAATTTAATTCCTTGATAAAACAGAAGGACTATTTTTGTAGAAATTATCCTAAAAATATTTTTGTGTTATATGGCCTGGGTGACAAGACTATATTTGAAGAAGTAAAATATTAATTTAAATAATAAACAGACTGGGAAAAACTGACTTGTCCTCTCACAGCCTCACAGGCTAAGGACAGCTGTAATATTCCTCGAAGTCCGCAGTCCCCTGAAAATTTGACATAGGTGTTTGTGGCCAGCTGACCTGTGGCGTTCCAACTGCCAAGCTCATGCTCTACAGAGAGCTTCTCATAGAAAACCTGCTCTGTTACTGGCCAAGAGTGTGGACTGCAGAACAACTAGGAAAACGAATGCAACCTTTCTGTGAATCTTCTTAAGGGGAAAGGATCTGTTCTTTGCAATAGATTTTTGTTCTGGTAAAGGTATGTTTTCTATATCATGGCCTATGTGTCTCCTTCATTTCATTCCCTCCTCAACTTCTTATCTCCCTTCTCCCAAATCTCCACTTCATTGTTGCAGGCTGATAAGCCTCAGGTACAGTCCCCTACTGGATATATGTACCTATCATCTGTATGAGGAGTGGGAGGGCTAGCACATCAGCAGTCTGCATTGCTGTGGTTCCTCTCCTTCATTCTCTTTGGCCCTGTGAGTTTTACATTCCTTTCTTAAAACTAAGCCTGAGGAGGAAGCCTGTGGAATGGTCTTACCATTGTCTGTCTTCTCACCTGGAAGCTAGAGCACTCTCCTGGGAAAGGCAAGCAGTGGCTTAATTTTCTGCTGGGCAAGACACCCCAGACCTCAGGTTTCCTCTTTTTCTGGGCAAGGACTCTTCTCTGCTAGCCAAATTAGCCAAAGGAGAGCTCATCCATTGCTGATCCTTAATCCTCAGGAGAGGACCTGATGTTCTGAATTCAGAGTGGATAGAGGTGCCTGCTGAGCAGTTCTGAACCAGAGGTTTGCTTAGACCTTTGTAGCATTAGCATTAGTGTTTACAGATGGGGATTCCTATCAACTAGGTACCCTACAGAGGTGAAAACCTGAATCAGTTCTCCCTAAAGACACTGGCCTCTCTCAGTCAATTATTAAGGGCCTAATTATGTAGTCTGGGCAATTTGCTGGAAGTTATTTCTTGGACAGTGTAAATACAGTTCAAAAGCAGTTACCAGAAAAAATTCTATCAGTAGGATTCATTCTTTGACAACACGATTCATGATTTTGCTTTTCTAAAACAATAAAAAACTATGCAGTCTAGTAACCCAGTCGAGATGGAACTGTAAAAAGCAGATCAGTAACTACAAGGGAGAGCACCCATACAATGGACATAAACTAGCTTGCCAGTAACCTTTGCCAATTAGAATAAAATGCACTGTTAAATTAATGACAATTGTTCATGAGCTGTCAGTTAAGTTTTCTCAGGAGTTTCTAGTAGAACATACCATGAACTAAAAACAGAGCATTTTCATCTTTTGCCTAATGAGGAATAATGAGAGACAGTGTAAGCATCTAATTTCTAGCCAACAACCACACTACTGGCACTAACAAGAAAAGATGTTGAAAATATCCCAAGAGAGAAGAGAGCATCTTTCCACTTATACTGCTACTGCTTTATGTCAATAACACCAGCGACTTGCGTGGAATTACTCTCCATTTACTCCTTGTTCCAGTTTAGGAAGGAGATTCAGACCTAAAGAGAGGATTTACTTACTAGTAAATACTGTTTTAAAAAATGAGAGGATGTACCCCCCAGCTTTATTGTGAGTTGATGCCATACACTCTTTGTCTCATTTAAAATTCAGAAGGTTGTGAATAACTGGAAACCTGTCAGTTGCCATAGGCAAAGATTCAGCCTTCTGCTGAGTTCCAGTCAGTAAGTAGTCAAATTCACTTCCCTGAACCCCACAGTCCTTCCTCACATGCATTTCTGGACATGAATAAGACCCTCTGCCTTCAGCACAAGATGAGAGTGCTATGGGAAATTAGCATGAAGGAATCTAGTTCTTCTGTCTGTGCTGGTTCTGTACACCTTTTCTGCAAGCTGAATCTCAGAATAAAACTTATTCCCTAGTCATAAAACTCAACAACAGTTAGTTCTGAGTTTGAAAAATAGGTTTGTTTTCAAATGAGTCATAAAAAAGACTTTTCCTTTGTTAGAAAAAAAGCAATTTGTACTCATAGTTATATAGGAGAACTAGACATGTTTCTAGAGAAGTAATCCCAGAGTCCGTATGTTCACACTAGCCTGTTACATACCAACTTATTTTTAAGCATTATAAGTATTTATAAGCATGTCTTGCAGGCAGGTGCAGTTAAGGTAAGTAGAAGCAGAGTGGTTCATGAAAAGAAGAGTGAAATATCCATACATTTCAAGGGTTTACCTGAAGGTTGTAAATGCATGTAGGAGAAATACATTAAGCACTATTAGGTCTGTATACCTATGGATATAGAAGAGATGTTACCCTTTTGTGCATCTAAAACAAGCAGAGGCTTGTGGTTATTAAATGGTTTTCAGCTACTTTCTGATGATAAAGATGCATATTCTGCAGGTAGAAGATGAATTCATAGAGACATCACATAATCAGAATCTGCTTTGTATTCCTACCTCAAATATGCTTGAATTACTTTTTTTTTTTTTCCACTTCCAAAAACCTTTTAGACAATACTTCATTTGAAACTAGGCTTCTTGAACTCAGCATTTTAAACCATTGTTTTCATTGACATTTGATTTCTGTGAGTCAAATGTATTTCAAATTACAAAAGCCAGAGTATCAAAAAAAATAGCTTTAGTACGTGGGATTCTCATACTGTCTTTTGTATTGTTGCTGTTCCTAGTCAAAAAATTAAGAACAACAGTACTCAGCTCCTATAGAGAACTTTCCATTTGAAAAAGCAATAGGAAATAATTAAAAGCTAATTAATTAATTTTCCACAGTAATTACTGCGTTATACCTCATTATTAACTTCATTTTACAATGAGGAAAAAAAAAATGGGCCCAGGGGATGCTTTCCCATTTTCTTAAAAAGGAACTGGCTTCTGAAGCCAGTGCAGTTTGTGGGAACTAAGCAGATGAGAACCTGCACACCTGATGGTGTCATGGTGGCATTCACATCCTTCCCTTGCTGTGGGGCTGCACTTACTCAGCCATAGTTTATTAACAGATTGACTGTGGAAAGCTGCACTTTCATGTTTGTGTGAAACAGGAGACCTTCCCTTTGTCTCCTTTCTGTTTTTCTTTTAGGACTAATAATTTAATGAGCAATCTATTTATTCTAATGACTCTTTGTAAGGTTTGATGATATATGTGAAATTATGTGATACACAAAAGCTTGTGTATCTCCTATATTCGAGAAGGTCTGGTATGACTTCACATACCTGAGTATGTGGTAGATGCTAGTCCTGAAGATGCTTGGGAGTGAGCGTTAAAAGTGAGGAGGCAGCCAGCTACAGCTTGGAGCGTCTAAAGATTTCTTACCATCATTCCTCACTATCGTTAGGATCCACAGAAATGGAAAGACTAAATAAAACTACTCGCTTGTATAAACTCCTTTTGTCCTTCACTTTATTAGATCCCTGATTTGCAGTTATAATTTCTGAGTCCCTGTGTAATGTATGTTAGGAAGCTCCAGTCAGCTGAATATCCACGCTGGAACTTGAGATGTCTCTCTGCTCAGTCCCCTGCAATGTGCATCAGCCATTCCATTCATGAGATAGTGCTCCATAACCTAAAAGGCTTTGAAATCTGTAGCATTTTCTTTCAGAATCTATCTGTGTCATACTTTGGATTTCTTTACTACTGTGTGCTCTTTAAATTCCTGAATTCTTCATTATGCTTCTACTGCTAATGAAGCAACCTTAATTTAACAGAGCTACTTTTAATAATGTCCATATTGCATGAAAGTCGAACACAGAAACTTACTTTCATAGCCTTTCATGTGAATAATTATATGCCTTACAGCTCTTATATGGTAGTAAAATTAACTAATTAATTCATCCCATGAAAGGACAGAATAACTCCATCAATATGTATTTAAAATAGTCTGAAAAGGGGAGGAAAATTACTCTCTTTTTGTCGACATTGAGGTACATGTGTTAGAGGTAGGAGAGAGCTTCTCTCCCACTGGCAGCTACTTTAAAAAAATAGATTACAAGATTAATTGTTTCAATCTAATAGATACTCATTAAAAATTACCAGAATTTGTATTTTGGGGGTTTGGTTTGTAGTTTGTGTCCTCATGTCTCCAATCATCTACAATGTAGCTTCATAGTGGCTGCTGGATTTCAAATACCACCTTACTTAAAAGTTTTTTAGATAGAAACCATACAACAATTTTCCTGCAGAATATGAGACAATTATATTTTGCTGGTTTTAAAGATTTTAATTTTAGCTAGGGAACTTTATAGTAATGTAAATTATGAACATAGTCTAGAGAAGGTTTCTGGAGTGACATAAAAATTTTTCATTAAACTTTTTCCTTAACATTTCAGGTGAAACAAATTGACTAAACTTCACATAAGATAAATAAGCCCCTCCTTAAGCCTACAAATTTCCTTAAAAAAAACCCAACAGAAAATTAATTACTTCATAAAGTTCCAACTTTTGCAATTGTAGCATATCTGAGCCTCACCTAATAACGGAATTGCTGAGTCCTCTAGTGCTGGGTAGTCAATTTAATCACAGACTTCTTGAATTTCTCTTTCCACAGATCTGTACCCCAGATTTGGTGGTGTTTCTGGCATGTTCCAGTCAAAGGCTGAAAGAAAGGTTACTGAAGCGTGCTGAACAGCAAGGGAGACCTGATGATAACCTGAAAGCCACTCAAAGACGACTAATGAATTTCAAGCAGAATGCTGTCCCACTGGTTAAATATTTCCAGGAAAAAGGGCTAATAATCACAGTAAGTCCTTTAGTATCTACCTCTGAAACGTTAATTGTTGTGGTTATACTTGGCGTCTTAGACCTTTTGCTTTAAGATAGGCTAGATGAATCGAATTATGGTTTAGGTATACACCATGGTTACTGAAAGCAAACTTTCGGTTTGCTGAGAGAGTATTTTCTGCAAAATGCAGTAACACAGAGCAAAATTCATGTGCGTGTAGATGACATGGTAAGCACCATGTCAGTTCTTTGCTGCAAGTATAATTTGCTTCACCAACTAGTTGCATACTCTTTGTTCAGAAATTATTTGCATGAAAGAAGAGCTTGCTTTGAAACACTGGTTGCTATTCTAGTGCCAGCAGTTTCATCCCTTGCAAATAGTTGTCTACTTTTTGGATGGTTGTCTTGAGAGGGGAGGAAAGCAGAAAAAAATTACATTCTAACAGAAAGCATATCTTCACAGTTGGATTAAATCAATACAGGTTCTTCAAGGAATAAATACATTTGGCTGATGACTGACTCCAGTAAATAAAAAGTCCTTAGATTATCTTATCATGGTTTAATATACCTTATTATTTGGTCTCCTACAAGCTTTAATGTTTCAGATAAAAATGTTGATGACAAGAAAATTACATTGTAAATACACCACTTGGATATCAGTAAGTATAGTGATTTCTGCAATATTTGGGAAAAGAGAGACTGTCTCTAAGCACATAACATACCAAAAGGTGCATTCATAAATAAAGCCAGAAGTACTTTATGGAAGTAGGGCTAGCAAGTACTGAGGTATTTAAGTGCTTAACTATGATGAATTCAAGGAACAGTTGACAATGGTTGAATTGACATGTTCTAAATTACAGACTGTGTCTGGCTGTAATAGCACACAGAACTTGGTGCCACATATGGTACCATGAGAGTACAGATGGCCTATTTTGTTTCTTTTGATAGCCTAAATAACCTAGGTAGCTCACGTTGGCACGTTCTCCTCACGGCAAGTGTGACTCATTCTATATGCTGGTCAGATTCATGATGGGCCAAAGCACCCGTAATTGCAAAGTCATCTAAGGATGTTGGTAGCCTTAATAATGCACTTCAACATCTTTCTGAATTTCAAAATGAAAATCCCAGGAAATTATTACATTGTTTTCTCCAGAGAGTATCTGTTCTGTTTGAGGATTTTGATTAACTCTGGAAGGATGAGAGGACTGGAATTCTTGGAAGTTGTTCTTCAGTATTGAGGAAGTGTGTATTTTGTGACATTTCTACAGCCTTTACAAGTGCTCCTCCTATAGAAAGCATACTTAGCTCTTCAGGGAGAATGTGCCTTTGTAGATAAAGCATGTGGGCATCTGGATAGAATTCCTTTTCTGTGATGAGACCTGTAAAACAGAAGATGTTTTTCCTATGGAGGTTTCATCTTCTACTTTTTCTTGTGAGTTCTAAAGATAATTTAAATTGCAATGTTCACCTTAGATACCTCTTTTCTTTTTGAAGAAAACGGATGTTTGTGATGGGTATTGAAATGGTAACATGGCATGTGAACATTATATTACTGTCCACTACAGGACAAGGAAACAGCATATGCAGAAAATACTGACTTGGCAATGTGTCAGAAAAGTCTTTAATATTAAACAAACCTGCAAGTTTTTAATTTATTCCTTATCTATATGGTATCTACTCAAAGTGTGTTGATATTTCACAGAGATCTAGAAATTACTCTAGATTTACATTGGTGTAGAGTGAAGAGAATTAGGCTTTGGGAGGGAGACTCTGTTTTCACCTGTCATTAGAACTGCTACAGTGCAGTTGCATTTCCCTTGTTGCAAAACCTGGATGCATTAGTAAAGCTAAGCCCTGAGAGTTAGATGCATGAGTAATTTCATGGCCAGTGGATAAAAGGATCCCTTTCTGTAGATGATAAGGAATATATACGGCAGACCTCATTTCCATAGGATTTAATTGCATATGGAAGATAACATTTTGCAGTTGCCTAAGGCAACTAAAGTGGTGGGGGATAAATGAGAAAAAGGAGTAGCTGGGAAAGGAGTAATAAGAAGAGATTAAGCATGCACACTCCAGAGCAAGTAAACAACTGAAAATTTCTACAAAAGGGCATTTTCTAAAACCACATAACCTTGAAACAGAAGAAACATATGTCAAGTCCACATAGAAAACTACGTACTACCAGAGCAAGTTGTAAATTTTAAACTAGTGTTTTCAAAAAATGGTTATTTTGTCACCATTTGTTCCTTTTCTTAGGAATTTATAGATCAGCATTATCTATAGAGTTTTGACATTCTTCTGACAACGTTATTTCTTTTCAAATGTTCGCTTTGTTGGAAACTCATTTGTCCAATGGGAAATCTAAGCAAATCTCTGCCAACTCCCTGTCCTGTTCCTTTAAGCAAACATCAATGGCAATAACAGATATTTTCTTACTCCAGAAGTCTTTGATCCCATTGTCTTCTTCGCTAATGAACTTGAGCTTTCTTTTGGTTTTGAAAAAAAAAAAATCTCATAATTTTTCATAGCCTTCCATCAGTGGAAAAGACAGTTTTCTTAGAAAGCCATAGGATCCAAGCAGCATTGCAGTCTTCATCACCACCTTCTCCTGGTGGAAGCCTTGTATCTTCAACTTGCCTTTACTAGTTATGTATCTGTATGATACACATGTAATATTAACACTTCTATATACATTTGATGCACTTGTGCATGCTATTTCCCCACGGAAGGAGGCAGCAAGAAAGAAAATCACATTCATCCTGCTGATTATAATGTTGAACCTGGTTGGCACTGAAATATTACGTGAATGAGAGCAGTGTAAGAACTAGAACAGCATAAAATGGAATTACACTGGCCTAATTCCTAGAGGAGCGAATCCTTGAGGCAAGGTCAGGCTAGGTCAGTGTTGATCAGGAAGAAAAAGAAGATTTACATTTTTCTTAAATCCCTACCTGCACCTTGTCACTGCTATTCAAAGCTCTAAATCTCAGACATTTCTTCTATCAAGCGTCACGATTCTACTCAGGGGAAAGAAACAGAACCATTTGTCTTATAGAGAGTTATAATTTTAGAACCACAACTCAAATTTTAATATCTACTTAAATGTGTTGTTCTTCATCAATAAACAGACCAAAAGAGAAAAGAAAAATTCACTGAAATCTAAATAAATATGATTAATGAGCAGACATTTGATATAATTATAGTCTACCGTTAGACACTGTATGAGCAAGAGAATAAAAGTCTAAATTCCCAAAGAATATTAATTTTCCTGCTCCAACAGTTACTCCATACTGGTTTTAACATATTTCAGTTAAATTAATAGAATTAAAAACCATGTTCTTAATTTTAGATCTTAATGGTTAGGTTGCTTAGGTGTAATTCTTTCCCTTCATCTTTTTTCTTTTTTCATTTGATCTCTGATAATTTTATACAGTACATAGCTTGTACTTGTTTGTTGCTCTGTATGCCTTATGTTTTTAGTCTGTGCATGGCATCCCTGCTCTGAGAGTCTGATCCTGATTTCTGTTTTCAAGGAAAGAACTGAGGGCCCCACCTACAGTACTTCTAAGAAATGGGGAGATATAACTGTCCTTTTCGAAAAACTCCTTCTTCAGGATACTGAAGTTGGAAAATCCAAGATTTTGAATTGTTATTCAAATTGAACACATCTGTAAACTTCATTATAATTAAGAAAGAGAAGTAAATATCTGATATTTACATGTGCAACACAGTCTGTGTTTAAAATTCTTTTTAGCAATCCATCAGTAAGTCTAACAAATCAAAACCTGACTTTACTGAAGTCAAATTTGATTTCAGAAGGTATCAAGACAACAGTAATAGATATCACAATATTGGACATGGAGTATATAAATAGATGCATATGCTGGCATTTATTGTATCAGTAACTTTTTAAAATCTTAGAACATTATATATTGTTTATCTAGACAATAACTAAGCCACAAATTACCGGGGGCAGGGCAGGGAGAAGGATGTTAGTTAGATTAAACTACAAAAGGGAAAATATAAATGCCTAGCAGATCTGCAAGTACACTAATGTTTAGCAGACGACTTCAGTTCTGAATATAGTTTAATCCATTCCCATATCCTTCCTCCCATCTGGCAATTATTTAGATGATGCCTAGCGGATCTGCAAGTACACTAATGTTTAATGTTTAGCAGATGACTTCAGTTCTGAATATAGTTTAATCCATTCCCATATCCTTCCTCCCATCTAGCAATTATTTAGATGAATATATTAGCATATTATTATATTTGGTCTCAGGTGCTGAGATGACAGTTGGTATGTGTACACAGCCATGCCCAAAAAGCCAAGGCTACTATTGAGGTGTGGTCATGGGTAGAGAACTTCAAAATAAAAGGGTCTGTGTATGCAAACTTCTACACAGTGCTTGCTGTTCAATTAAAAATACTTTAGTGGTTCATATCATTCATCTATGAGAATCATTTGTAGATACTTTGTTATTTTGGCTACAATACTCCTAGAGATACAGTATGATATCACTTCACTTTCTAACACTGATTTATAAGGGTTTTCCTCTTTTTAAATTAGATAATAATGAAAAAGTAAATCAAAGAAAGGGAAAAAAAACCCCACCCTAATTCCTATGTAACTAATGTTAAAGAAATCTCTTTACCTTAGGTCTCCCGCAGCAGAGTCTCAGACTTCTGATCTTAGAAAAATAATTAATTTATTTGGATGGTACAGCAGAATGACAGCTCGAGCTGGGTGCTTCTGGAGAGGGACCCCGAAACAAAGAAAACCTGGTGTTTTTAACCCTTACAATCTATGCACACCCTCTCCATGCGCCTTTCATGCGCCTTTTGGTCCAATGGTCAGTCTCTTCACGCGCTGTCCATGCGCCTCTTGGTCCAATGGTCAGTCTCTTCATGCACTGTCCACGCACCCCTTGGTCCAATGATAATTCATGGTCTGGGCGCTCAACTGTTTATCTTTGGTTCTCCACCTCTGAACTCCTGACAGGCCATTTGTTGTCCTTATCTCAATGGTTTGTGGCTTTTGCTGACAAAGGTTTCTCCTTATCTTCTTTCCGACCCCCCTGTAGCCAAGCAACCAGGGCCGGATGAGTTTATGGTATGCGACCTGGAATTCCTTCTGCTGCTAACTAATGCTAACTGAAGTTATTCAGACAAAAGAATACATTTAAAAGAATAGAGTAGAAATAAAAAGTTAGGTTGATTAAACTTATTCTGTAACAACTAATGTGCTTTAATGCTTTTAACGTGTTTGGTGTCCTGAAAGAGAGGTAGCTTCCTTTGAAAAAATGCGCTGTGAGTTACAAATAATAAAAAATTAATCCTTGCTCCTAGCCCCACCCCTGGCGCCCCAACATAAACTGTGTTTCAGGAGAAAACTGGGTTGTGTTAGCTGAAGGTCTAGTCCAGCACATCTTTGCTGTCTGGTGAGAACTTGCTGTTAAAGAAGATTACTATTAAAAGAGGTCCTTAAGAATCAGCTGGAAAATTCAACTGAAAACTGTTTTATTATTTTGTTAGTTTCAAGATACATTTCTCTTTTGGACATTATCTTGATGTTTCATCTTTATTAGATCTGCTGCTATGAACTGCCTAGCCCTTAAGAAATGTAAGATGAAGCTCAAGGAAATCACATTCACTGACCTTTGGATAAATTACTATGATGTAAAATTATTCTAACTAGAAAACTTTTTCATTTACATCTCATCAGATATAATTCATCCTGCTACAGGAAAGTTTAGAGAACACAACAATATAGCATGGTAGGCCATAATGAACAAACAGTTGTGGCACTTGTATCATAATGTCCCTAACTCTAAGTCAAAATCTCCCACTGAAAGCAGTCTCTTTGCCTACAAGAGTTTTTTTTTCTCCTCAGCTGACGTGGTTAAGTTATTCTCTCAGTCATTGGGATGAGCTGTATTCTGGAGAGAAAGGAATGAGAATTCAGAGGATAGTAAGTGGTGCCCATACAGTGAAAAATACCTTGTTGTACTTTTTTACTCCTAATTCACTGACAAAAGTGCAAGAAAAAATTATGGCTACTTATTTTTATAAAATGAAGGCATTGGTAGCAATCAGCCATATTCAGTAAAGTAGAAGTTTTGACCATCCTATGGTTATTACTGTTACATTTTTATCAGAGGAAAAAAATATCAGAGGTGAGGAGGGCAAGATAGTATGCAGGATTTGTATCTCCAGATAATCTGTATTTCAGGAACTAGTTATTTGTATCAAACCAAAACTAATTGTGGGAAGACAGTAGGATAGAGGAGAAGTTGGGTAGAAAGGAAAAGGCAATTAAATTTCAAATCTCTACTCTGCCTTGTTTAGATGGATTTTAAATCTCTGCTATTCCCACACAGTGATACCCATCACCTAGGTATTGGTAATTTTGAAAAGAGTCTCTAAATCTCCACTTTATCTGGACTCTAGTCTGGTATAGATATCAGTATAGTCATTGAAGAGGAGATCATCGGGTTACAAAAATCTTTCAGTCACAGTTATTAAATCTGTTCTTAGAGAGCTTAGCTCTTCTTTGTAGAACATACCTGTTGGTCTAGACAGAAAAAAAATTGACAGAGCTCATCGTCATAGCAGTGGATGTTTCTCTTACTGGAGGCAGGATTAGGCCCAATCTGCTTTATAATAATTCTCTGTAAGCATAGTGCTTCAGTGTCAACCTCTTTATGTTAATAAGTCTGTGTGCTTTAAAAAAAAAACAAAACAAAACAAAACTGCCTTTAGTGAGACAAAAAATGCTAAACATTAAAAGAAGGCTGTAGACCTTATTTAAGCAGCTAGAATGGCGTGACAGCATCCTGTGGCATAAAATGCTGATTTCACTGATATCTTCATTGTATCACTTGTCCTTTTAGGGAATTTACCATGCCTATGCAAAATATTAAAATGGCATTCAGATTAGTCAGAGAAGTAAAGATAACCCAGAAAAAGCAGCTCAAGCTGGAAATGGATTTTGAGCACAAATTTAGAAGTTAAATAGTTGCGGGTGAGGGAAATAGCTTATATAGCTGTCTGCCCTCATTAGCATCAAACAAGCCTAATGGCTGTCAACTGTCACAGAAAAATTCCCCACGGAACTGCATTATATAAATTTTTCTCTTGATTTCGTTTTAAAAAGGGGTTTTGCTATAGTATTGCACACTGACATGAACTTTAGCTCCAGGCTGTGACTTGCCAATATGTGTTGACAAAAATATCAGTTATAATCCATTTCTAAAGTTTCTGTCCAACTTGAGGTTTTGGTTTGGGCTATTTATTTGTTTGTTTATTTAGCTGTGAATGCTGATTCCAAAGGACTTTCAATTACTGGTTCCTCCTTTAATTCCGGGCCCCTCCCTGGAGGAATGTGCAGTCCTTTCAGCAGCTCTCGATAGCAAACTTATGCAAAGGCATGATCTGAACCTCTACCCTGCTTCCAGGTCCTGATGGCAGCTACTGCCAGGCACCTCTCCCAAACCAGAATCCAGCTCCAAGAATCTTCTCAGTGGAGGAACGTGCATCTGGTTTGGCAGAAAGCAGAATGACTAACTGCTCTTGGTTTTTTGGCAGTGATACTTGCTGTCATCCATGTAGTTTTGCATTAAAAAGTCCTTAAAAAGAAAACTAAAAAAATCCCACACCCCCTTCCCTGAAGTAATGCTAGGAATAGAGACTGTTAGCCACTACCTCCCCCACATGCTCTTTCTTCTCTGCTGCAGGCTCAGGATTTACATGCCATCTGATGCCTTGGATCTTGCATTTTTGGCTGCAAAGTGATATAGACTTGGCAGGAATTGTTTCACTCAAACTTAGCCTCATTTATATCTGAGCATAGCCTTTCTCCCCCCAAGTCATAGATGTGCGTTTGAACTTGCTTTGCTTTGGAGAGGGTACTGAACTGAGATTTCCCATTGATTGGCCCACTGCCACCAATATATTTTCAAATGCCTCTCAGTTGTTTTAAAAATACAGCAGTCGAGCAGAGTCTTGCAGGAACATGTTAGATGTGCTTTTAACATGACTGCTATACTGGCTCTTCAAGGTACTTCTGTTTTCTTGGGAAAGGCCAAGTGGGGGTGCAAAGAGGAACCCAGATAGCTTTGAATGTCAGCTGGAGCAAAACTTCAATGTTCTAGGAACCTTTTAAGTCAAACAAGGAATGTAGGCAGCTATTTGTGGGAACATCGAGACCAGAGGTTTTGTTTGAGATTCAGGAGTCATCCTCTGTTTTGCTGCATGGTTCCTAAATCTTTTATCTGGCTCCATGAATCTATATGCTTATATAATCATGAAAAAAAGTTCTATATAGGGAAAATGAGATGTGGGATGGGAAATAATTACTATCACTTTTTCATTTTTTGATGATTCAATGAAAGGTAAGTTGAAACCTAGGTAACCAGACCACTGCAGACACAGAAAGTCAGCTAGCTGTCATTGCAAATTAAGGGTCTCTGTGTCTCTCCTATGTTTGATGGCTCTTTTGCAGAAGATCTGGGATATGAGAAAGAACCTGGAACTGTTTCCTTGGAACTGCTGAACTAGAGAAAGTTTATGCATGCTTTTATGACTGCTAGGTTTTACATTGTGTCTCAACACTATTGATGTGTTATTGTTTTGTGAGATGTTTTGAAGAACATACAGAAGAAGGTCTATAAATGAAATTTATGTAGAAATGTGTCCAAACAAACTGTTTGTAAATATATGAAAATTTTATATGGGAAAGATAGATGAGTAATTTGTGCATATGCAGAAGCATGTGCACCATATACACTTTCCAAGCTTCAAAATATATTCAGTTTCTGATTATATGATTTATATCAACAAGTTAAGTACATCAGAAATACTAATGTCTACAGGGAATGATCAAGCTTGGAAACTTGCCATCAGTGTACATGCAAGCACGCAGAGAAAATTTGAGGGTGGAAATTCTTTGCTGAGGTGAATAGCATTGGTGCAACACTATGTTCTTTTCTAACTTCGGACGCATGATGATTTAAATAAATACCGCCTTGCTGAAATTTGCCTTACCCCCTGCACACCCAGTAGCTTGAATGAAGAAGTAGACCTTGAAAAAAGAAATAAACTTTGACAAGTCTGGCTATAGAATTAGCCATTGATGACTGCATGGGCCAAGCTGATTTAGGAACTCCAGAAAGAGAGAGGGAATGCTGTTTCTGACAGCCATACTATCCCAGATTTTGTACCTTTCTGGCACTGTGAAAGCTGATATGTATTTAAAATTAATGGAGGGTTTTTTTACAGATCCAAAGCTAAAGCTGAGATAAGTAATTAAGCCAAGTTATTATCCAGAAAAATGAACTGTAAGAGATATTTAAAATAATATGCCCTACATGTTCTTCGAGTTATTTTAAACAGTTCATCTTGAGGTAATTAAGCTGTGTCCTTTGGGTGAATATTAGCTTCTAATTTCCATTTTGCAGTTAAAGTGAGGCTTAAAGAAGATTAATTTTTCTTATTTAGAGGAGACATATTAAGAAACCAGCTTGGAAAAAATACCTCATGTCTGGGAAGTTCTTTTGTGTTGAATCAGGAATATTTTTAAGTATTAAGTAAACTTTCCTATCCTAAACCACACCTGATTTTGTGAACATCCAGCACAAGAACCAAAGCTGTATTTCAGCCATGCTTTACTATAAACATTAAAATACCACTTTCTTATCAAAGTTCCATTAGTGATTTCCAGCTCTGGTTACCACTGGTGGATCTTCCCTGTGAAAAGTTTATAGTCTGTGACATCCCAGTTTTATGACAACTCTGTTTTGCTGCCATTTGATGGGAGAATTTTGGATATCAACTCATGCAAGTTGCTACATCAGTAGCATCAGGATGGTCTTTCAGCTCTCACTCTCACAGTCCTATTAAAATGTTACTACATCTAGTGGCTCGTGCCCTACAATTCCAGTATTTAACATCCTCATTTACTGAATCTTAAGTTGGTATCATTAGCTATTGTTAAATATTTATATTTCCTTATGCAAATGAAAACTGAATGTTTGTTCTGATATCAACCATACTCAACTTTGATTCAAATGAATGAAATGAGACTGAGTGGACTGGCCTCTAGTCATGCAATCTAGTATCATCTTGTAATTATTCGAGCATTTGCTCCTGTTCCTCCATTCCTGTAGATGTACTACATGAAAGAGAGGGGAAACATAAAAGATTACACCTTCTTATTTTTTAATGTATCATAAAGATAAATTTGTTCACATTTGTGAATGCTCAGGTATTGTAACGATGGAAGCCATTTAAGTGTCAAAATGGAGAAGAGATGCTCAGATTGTCAGCAGAAAGTCTGATGCATTTAATCTCCTAGACCTGTTCTGGTATTTTTCCCTAGCATTCTGGAGTCTTATTTCAGCATTTAGTCTCAACAAGACAGGTTTAGATACAGCTACAGTGTTGGTGAACTGAGAAAGCTGAAAAGCGACTCATCTGTTGTGTGACTCAGGGAACACACCACACTAGACAGTACAAAAGTAAGGACTATAGCCTTCCCTGAGTACATCTTCTCCTTTGCAGAATATCCTTTTGAATATTTCTGATAGCTCTTTGAAGGATTTTTTTTTTCTAATACAACTAAAGAATATCTACCAAACAGTGCTTTGAAGAACTGTATGAAATACTTCAGAATTACAAAACACGGCTATTGTGTTAACTCAGCACTTCACTGAAGTAATATATCGTTGCTTCTCAAATTCACTGATACTTACACATCAGGAGGCCACTAATAAGGCTATTTTTTTCCTTGTAACTGCGGTACATCATTTAGTGTTAGCACAAACATCTCTGCACAGCGTTGCCTTATATCACATAGACATAACCTAAAATTCTTGGCAAAGCCTCTCTTGTGAATCCTCTGCAGTTTGTCTTTGCTATAACTGAGCATGTTTCCTTTATCCTTTTTCACAATTATCCTTCCTACTCCCAGGGTTAACATTTGTACCTTTCCATCTGATACAGGACTGCAGTTTGTTTCATTAATGGACAGTGAATATAACTATCTGTTCACTTTGTTGTTACTGTATCACATTCTGCAATTCAGTAGTCTACTTAAATAATAAAATGGGAAAAGAAGCATCACAAGACATGTCTATAACACTGCAATCACAATTATCATTGTAATTTTCTGTGAAGGAAGAACTATTGTCTCCATTCTCAATGGTTAATCTCTTTTTATGCCAACAACATAGTCATTCATGCCAGTCACTGTATAGCAAATAGAGAACTTAATGCATAAAATGTGGCATCTTTTCACTGTAACTTGCTATGATCAGTTACTTATATATCTAGGATTGTTCATACATATGCTACCCCTTTGATCCATTTTGTTAAAAACATAATTGCTAAAATTACATTGTTTTTAGGCAAATCTTAACATTTTTTCATTACATGCTCCGCTGGATTTCTCCTCCTGTCTTTAACCAGAATGTGAAATTGAAGTGTCACATTCATGTTTTCAATACCAGTGCTTCAAAATTCTCTGCTCTGTCTAGCATGTCAGGTCTTCTTGTTTCTTGCATTCTACCATCCATTGTGTTTTGGTAATAGTATAGTTTTTGTAGTGTCAAGGTCATCTCCCTCTCCTACCACTGCAAGATGCCAATTAGGCAATTTAAAAATATACTTTTCACTAGTTTCCTACTGTGTCCTGCCTTCTGTGCTTTTTTGGTCTGCTCTACTGCAAAGAACAGACTTCCGTATAAATTCAGAGTCCTTACTAAAAGGGAACCTAGAATATGGGCAATACAGTTTTTAGTCAAGCTGCTTATTAAATTTATCAGTCCTTAATACACTGAAAAAAAAATCCAGTAATCCTCTTTGTATCTGCACCTTATTGCAAGGATTCACCATATAGATTCTACGTAATATAGATTCACATACACCCAAGGCAGCTCATTTCTGTTTCTTTTACAAGAAGGTTATCTCTGCTGTCCTTCAGGCTATGTATGTCGCCTCAGTCTGCTGTAATGGCCATTAAAGGTTTTGTGGGTACTACAGCTTTCATCTCTGATCCTGTTCATGGGGAGCAAGACACAAATGAGCTCAATTCCAGTTCTGTGAACAGAGGCTTTTCTTCATTTATGCAATTTATGTTCTCTCATATCTCTTGAACTTTAGAAAGAGGGTCAGGAGCCATGTGAATTCTGAAGTGAGTTTGGTTTTAAGAACTATTCATTATATCCTTGAACTACAGTCAGGAGACCACTGCTCAGAAAAATCACTAAGTTTAGTAGGATGAGTGCAATACAGATTAAGTTAAACATATCTGGATAGTCTCTCATGGATTAGTTTAGGACTTAGTAACAGAAACCATGTTAGTGTTTCTTGGAAAGATGTCTCTACTAAAACCTTTAGCTTACCAACCAGTTATGATGGAGAAACCTTTCAATAGAATTTATTTGATAACTTCTTGTTAAGGCTGCACAACAATTTGTCATAATCCCATTCTGATAACATACCTTGTAAATATTAATTATTCTTTAAGTTAAAGATTGCAGTTGCTCTTTTTACATAGAGCAAAGTTGAAACAAAATTGCTTTTTTTCCCCATGAATTGCACAAGCATGGTGAACTTTGCTGATTTAAAAAAAAAAATAAAAAGGAGGAGCCCTGAAAAAAAGATTTATTAAAAATGGGTGACATTTGAGGCATGAAACAAGACCTAAATCTAACCTTTTTCAAGTGCATGCTTTGTCTTGAGGATGAAGAAGGACAAATAAAAAAGTCTTAAAGCATGGATAGAAGCTTGCGATAATTTATTCACTGGAGTAAGGATGGGACGTAAATATGTAGAGAGAGTCACTCTTTACCTCAGTGACTATTTATGTATTTACTAAAGTTGTACAGCTCTGAGAGAAGGGTATGTAGGAAACCTTTTGCCAATTAAATCACAAGCAAGTACCCAGGATCTTCATTACATGAGGTAAGAGAATGTTGAGTTCACATCTGGGAATCAGTTAAAAATTAGCCAGTGTGCAAAATCAATTGCTTGCAGAGCCAGCATACATAAACAGGTTGTCTGTAGGCTCCCACTTTCCGTACTGGAGAAAGGAGAAAATCAACAACATCCTAAAACCCAAAGGAGGGCCTATAATGGAAGTGGGATCTAGTTTGTTCAGTGTGGACTGGTCCACATGAACTTTTGTTTGATGGGGTATTTGTGTTTAGTCAGTTCCCCTGCTCCTGTGGCATAATTTTAATAGAGAGTAAGCTTTACAAATAATTAGGATCTGCTTCTAAATTATTTTTCTCTCTTTACAGTATAGGCTACTCTCAAAACTAATAGAATCAAGTAAGAGTTTACAGTTCTCTGGAAGTTTGGACAGTGACTTCCAAAAGTTTCTGGGAGCTAAAACACTACAGTCCAAGCTAAAGGAAATTTTCTATTCCTCCTTAGCAATAATGACTGTATGGAATGCAGTAATTGTTTCAACTTAAGATTTTGAAAACTAGTTTTAAGAACTAGCATATCTGAACTGTCTTGAAAACTCTGTAAATCTTGTCTGTGTTCTATTAATTATCACAAGTCCACTTTTAGAGCTAGTCCGAGTATTGATACTTACTGCTTAACATTTATCATGCCCATTGGAGAAGACTGTCCCTTAGAATGAAAAAAAAAATTACCTTTGATATAATACTCCATAAGAGTCAGAAAATCTAATAAGATTTACGATATACAAAAGGAGGGAACTGCAATTATATTAATGATTATTAATTAGGATATGCTTGGTGAGATCCACCAACTGAATTTCACAATCTGCACAGTGCAATGCCATATATTGTATTACTTAAAAATGGGACGGGTAGCCAAAGAATGCCAGAAAACCGAGTTAACATAACAGGTTCAGGCTTAATATCATCTGAGATTATTTTTTGTTTAAAAATATTTTTACTGTCAGATTATCCAAGTCATCTTATTCAGAATTAAAACAAAAAAGTTATAGAAAGAGAAAAGAATATTTAAGGTACTTTGTTTTCTATCTCACTACAGCTTAAACCACGTGAATGGAGAGTGGGAACCTAAAATCCCCCCAATCCCTTTTGTAAGCAATAAAAACTGGGATGTATTCACACTGTGTTTTTTTCCACTTAATTTCATTTCACTGCAAAGGTAAAGAAATCTTCATTTACTTGAATGTCTTTTGTTTAATTAGAATCTTAGACAGAAAAAAATGCAGTAAAAAAGATCTTTAAGCCTAGTATCGATTTGAAACTAAACATCACAAAACTTAACAATGAAGTTGTTCTACCCTTATAAATTGCATCTTAACACTTCCATCAGCTATTGAATATATTAAAAATAATGACTAAATTGCTTATAACCATTCACATTGCAACTTTTCAGAGTATATAACTATAGATAATATTAGAATTTGTCATATATATCTCATTTATTTTTGAGTCTTAGAAGCACGCAAGAGTACCTGTTTACACTTTGAATTGGTTTTAACAGTGCTTCCATAAGCTTATACTGAAGTAATTTTCAATTGCTAACATAAACATGCATTAATTCGTAGTCATAATTGTATAGCTGTTCCTTAACTGTTTAGAAGCGGAAAATACAATCAAATCAATGTTTTCTCCTAAAGCCTATCCTGAATTCAAACCAAACCTATTTTCCATGGTCCATAAGTGTGTCAGAGCCTATGCCATTCACTCTGTCTGGATAGCATGAATGGTTTTAATAATAATTTTGTCAATAGTAGAATTTTAATAGCAAAAGCAAGGCAAAAATAAATCAAAGATTCATTATATTAAGGTAAATAAAAAACAACAGATATTTGTTAAATGTTCCAAATAGCTGTTATTTCTAGTCACCGTTTGACTTCTAGTACTACAACACTGGTAAAGGTTGAAAGAAAGATGTACGCATTCCATACACTTTGACCTGACTTACATTACAAAAGCAGACACTTTGAAAACACTTAATTTTGTAACTTGCTACCTGTGTTTTGCGAGAATCCCAGCAAAAATTTGTATCACTGTACAGCTGTAAGATTGAGATTATACTGCTAAAATAATCAAGAGTTGAAAAGGTCAGAAAAAAAAACCATAGAAGCACTAGGCAGGAAGTGGAAAGGTAGAAACTTCACCGATATTTATTTGTCTACCATTTCACAAGGTGACATTGAAAACAACCACAGTGTGAGAAACACCATGATGTAGTCTCATGCAACAGAAAAATATAGCAATGGCGAAAGAGCTGCAGTGATTGAGAATACTAGCCAGAAGCTAGTTTAATACAAAGAAAACCTCCAGTTTATAAAATAATTACTGTTCCGTAAGTGTAGAGTGTAGAGTAGTGGATTCTCCTTTAGTATATCAAAAGTTCTAAGCAATGGTCAGTTGTAGTGGTTTTTATAGATAATGTTGTATAAATACTCAGTATAGGTTGTTTGGCTTGCTTTTGCAATAAATTATCGATATCTCAACAATGTATTAATACTATGGTATTAGACCTCAAGTGTTAGAGCTTCAGGTATTCTGTAATTCACTTAGCTCAAACAAACAGGTAGTTGACAGCCAAAGGTAACCTCATGAAATCATATCAAAAGAAAGATTGTAGGGGCTTCATTTTGATCTTTCTTGTTTTGTTGTGTGTTTTTTGGGTTTTTTTTTTTCATCTTTCTGCTGCAACATACACTACTGTCATATTACATGCATTTTTTTTACAATATCCTTATCTCTTCTCAGACTTTAATTCCCTAGTCAGGGTAGGTGAGATGCTCTAGTTTTCTGATTTGTGCTTTCTATTTCCTTGATCAATACAGTGGCCATTCTCCGTACTACTTGTTGACAACACATTCCTTGGACATTTCTCATGCCTTTTTTTTTAATAAAGCCATTATATTATTTAGTGCTTCCCTAAAATTATGTTTCATTTGATAGCCTCTGGGTAGAAATATTGTCAAAAGCTTTTGAAAAGTTAAATAAATTATGTCAATCAGTTCCACTTCATCCAGTTTCTTTTAATGATATTTAAAAAATGCTTTCAGCCTACATAATCACGTGAGATTTTGGCCTAGATTTGTTTCCAAAAAATACATGCTATATGCAAGAATGTCATATTCCGTGATGACTAAAGCAATACTTTCTGTCAGTATCTCCTTAGCTTGCCAGCTTTCATTTATAAATCAAATAGTCTCCTTTGTGTTCTGAAACAACATGCTTCAATAATTTAGACAGCTAACCAGAACTTTGTGGTATAGAAATTAAAATAGCAGTGCACTCACTTCTTCCTGCATGCAACAAATTCATGTCCTTCCTGAGGCAGTACAATTGGAAGATGGTTTTATGAACCCATCCTGAACTCAAAATGACATTTGCTGAATATTTTCCTAAGTTTGGTATGAGTCATGCTTCTAGAGATAAATAATTTATTTTGTCAAAATTTAGCACTCTGCAGCTCAAGATGACCAAGGGAGGGCTTATTATCAAGGATTCCAATGCCGTTTATGAAGTTTATTAATACAGAGACCGCCACTGGAAATGCTGCTAGGTCAGAATTTATTTAAATACACAGGAACTGTTTAGCTAGGAAGTAAAATTTATTTTTATCTTCCAAGGAAAAATGTTATAGTTCTTACAGTGTGAAATTCTGCTTTGAATAACTATAACTATTGCAAATGAAACGATCTATATTTCTAAGGTCTTAGACATGTACAAATGTCAAATTATTTCCTGAAATAAATGCAGATTTTGGATATAAAAACCCCACAGCAGCTCATGTTTAAGCCTATAGTTTACCCTATACTTGTTCTTGCATCTGACTTATTAGTTCTTGTGCTTGACTAACTAGTTAAATTCGCTGCTGAAATTAATGCAGGACTTTTCTTATTAGTTTTCCTTAGAAAACTGTGATGATGCATAGGCAAAAATCATATTTTCAGTAATAGTTGTTATGACATCATCTAATGGTAAAAGACCAGCTTACAATATTTTCGTATTTTTCATTCTAAGTCTCTGCCACAAAAGCTAACAGGAAAAGTGCTATTGATCTTGAAAGAGAAATATTTGGTGGTTTTGGCAGCAATATCAATGCTTTTCGTTGAAGCAAAGTGCAAACTATCATTGGAAGAAAATAGTATTTATAGGAAGAAATGTCTTTTGTTTCTGAGTTTTTCTAAAATTTGTTTTAGTTGTCTTACTTGAATTACAGTTGTTGCTTGTATGGACCTTTTCTGGGAAACCAGTGTTGCTGTATATTTATTTGGGGTGCCTGTCTGCGATCTGTACGTGCTGTGGGAGTTGATGCTAGGAAACAACTTGGTTTTGTTTTAAACAAAAGGGACAGAGACATGGGAGCTCCAGGAGCACTACAGGCAAGGGAAAACATGTATTTTTTTAAACTTAATTCAGGAAAAATCTCTCTATACAAAAACATATTGGTTAAAGTCTTGTAGCTTTAGGGCTCATTACCTCTGAGAAGTACAGTTGCACTCAATATTAAAAATTGAAGGTACTGAGGAAAGCATTTATTTGAACATATTAGTAATCAAAGCTGTTTCACTGAACTGGATGCTCTGGGAATGGGAACACTCCAGTAGATGTTTCATGTGGTACTGGAGGAAATAGGGGAATTACACTGTAGCAACTGGTCCTTAACTGGTTTATTACCGAAGAGTCTCTTGGTTTACATGAAATAGGGTGAGCTCCCAGGAATTTCTGAAGAACAAGGACATATCCAAGCCCCATCAGAAGTCTTCCTAGATAAAGACAGAAGAAAAACTACTAGAGGACAAGCATTATTGCCGTGGAATGAAAAAACAAATGCATTTGGGGCAGAGTCGGGTAATTCTGGATCTTCCAGTAGTGTCGCTGAGCCGTTTATAGCAAACTGACAACTACAGCTGTTACTGACTGAGCTTCATGCAACTTGTTTGTACTGCTCTGCCCTTTGTCTAGGTTTCAAAATACTGCATTTTACATTAATGCTTCATAATTTGCAGCATCACTGTGAGCTCCAATAATGTAAGTGGAAAGAAAGGATATTGCAAGCTAAGACACAGAGGGCTGTTAAAGCTGTATGACGATGTGAACAGCATCCAATCATATCTGACTCTCTGTAATCAGTAATGTCTTTCCCCTTCCTTTAGGGTTAGGTGCATTAGAGTAAAAATCAAACAATTTATTCTAGATCCAGTGGAGGTGAGAGTAAAATGATCCCTTCTTCAGGCTGAATGTTTTCGTGGGTTCTACAGGAACAGAATAACAAATAAATCATGGAGCATATCCTAACTCAGACTGTAATTCAGTTTTCCATTCAAGTTTTTCAGTATTGATCTGTCTTGTTGCTTGACACCACTGTTCTGTTTCTTTGTAATACCCTTTGCCTTTTTAAAGGCAATTTCATTTAAAAAGTTCACGCAGAGTGAAAATTACTCCAACAGTGGAATGCAGATTTCTTAAAATAAGAAAAAGTAAGTGTTTGTGCTTTCAAGGTAGAAAAGGTCTGTGCACATGGTAAAGCATCCCTTTGGTTTTAACTAATCTTCAAAAATAATTCATATAGTTGAATTTGCTATAGAAGCTGTGATACAGATGTAATACATGTCAAAGTGCAAGTTTTCAATCATTTGCAAAGTGAATATGCATAAAGAATTTATATGTGGAGATCGTGGCTGTATTTATAGCTTGAAAAGTTACTTCTAGAAGTCAACAAGTCAGATAACCCAAAACAAACACATGCAAATCATGTCCCTTAAATACTATGTTAACTAAATGCATATGCTGCCTAATTCTGTTCTGATTCCTGATGACAACTTCAGAGAGAAATAGAGTATTTGTTGTAGGTGTCATAGTAGTGTACAGAAATGGCTAAAACATTTTGAATTGTTCATTACCGACTATGTTAAACTGATTTCAGCTTAAAAAAGTTAAAGAGAGACAAATATAGTGGAGGACAATGCCTACTGGAAGCTCAGAGCCCCTCTAAGGAAATGGAAAACATGATGCAAAAATGATTTCAGAAATAAAACGGCAATATATTTGATTTCCACATAACAGTCACCAGCCATCCAGATGAATATCCTTATTGGGGAAAAAAATTAACCAGCCAGTGCTCTTAAATATCTGCTCAGACAAAGAGGCTTTGCATCTTAGTGTTATGAAAAGAATGTATGTATGTTCCAAAACCACTCTGTGGCACCACTCTCTGCCTCCATCAGCTTCCCTACCAAACAAGTAACAACTTTCCTGCCAGTTCATTGATTTTCTACCTACCATGCCACCAAATTATTGATTTCTCCTCTCACCTCCAGTCAAATCTAGCTCTCCTTCATTTTGCTAATTTTCTGCTCTACAAAGGCCAACAATTGCATGGTGTCTTTCCCATCAGTGCTTGCCACCACACTGCCCAAGGCGCTCACTTTTAACAGCTGAAAACTGATGTAAGTTAGGGTATTGCTCAACATGATTACAGCATAAAGACAGAACTTCTCCCTCTTTCTGCCTATCAAAAGCTATTACTCCACATAAACCTACAAAGACTGGCTATTACTTCTGCTTACTGTTAATTGTTTCTTCAGATAAAACATGCCATTTACTTGGTGTCATACTGTTCCATATTACAAGTGTGTATGCTGGCTTAACAGAGTTTTACTGTGAAGGGAATTAAACTGTCAGAACATCTCCACACTTGTGTGCCATGGCACTAAGTTCTTGAGTTTAGCATGAAATAACAGAAAATCACTTTAAGAACAAAAAAACCAAACAAAAACAAAGCCTCTCTTTTGTAGTAATTGCATTGTTTATGTACTGCCAAATGAATAGAAAAGGGAGATGATTAGCAATCGACCTACAAGTGTCCCAAGATAGCCTGTTTTGTACTAATGTGGGAATGGGCCAGAATCTGACATAATTTTTGCATTTAATATCAGCTATAACAAAATCCCTAAATCTATTCAAGGTCCATCTCTTTGTTTCTAGAAGGGCACAGCACGTTTGATCTGTCTGTGTGCATGGGTGTGCATGTTTCTATTTTCATATGTTGTGGTGTAAGGCAGTTTATAGATGATAGTTTCCATTATAACTGTGTATTTACTCTTTTTGAGGGTCATTTCAGTTCTCACTAATGTTATTGGAAGATGTTATTTTAATTTGATGCCTTCATTTTAATTGTTTCTTACTACACTAGATTCTGTCTATGCACCTAATGTGTTCAAAAGTTATGTAGTTAGTGGCTTCAAATTGCACCTATTTTGAGTAAATGAGCTTGGGATATACAAAAGCTAGTAGCAGCCCCTACAGAACTGTCAGCTCCACTCAGAGCTGGTGAACGTTCACCCTCATGCTTGTTTATAAGTAGCACTCATAGTAATAGACACTCGGATGACAAGTGGAACTTGAGAAACTCTAATGATAGGACTATGGGGATTCTGCAATGATTTATGAATCCTCTGTGGAACTTCTGTTGTAAAAAAAAAGGTGTTAAGTGGTTTATTTTAGATAACCCAGAGTATTCCTTAGGAGATTAATAATGGTGATAAAATCTCCAATTCAGTTTCTTTTCTAAATTTGTCTGATACTAGTTTATGACCTCTGCTAATTGCATAATTTTTTATAAATCACTGGTGAGCTCTAGTGTAATTTCAATTGTAGTTTTTCTTCTGTATGTGATACAATATAATATAAAAAATTCATCTGAGATTTCAGAGTATTTGATATAAAAGATAGAAAATATTAGAACTAGAGAATAGGTTACAGAAAAATCTCTCTCCCCTATGTCCCCTCCCTCCCATTTTGTGGGATTTCAGAGGATTTTTTTTTTTTTTTTTAAACAGTATTGTTAAAAGTACTTTACAGTAGGGAAATGTTCCCTGAGCTCCCAGTCTGCACATTCCAGCTTCATTCCTCAGTTCATCTGCTTATTATTTTTCCTATACAAGGCTTCAATTTTTTTCTGTCCTCCCTTCCTGATGGTTATTATCCTACCTTAAATATTTTTCCTCATATATTTCTTTACTGTTTTCCCATGTTGCTTTTTCAGCAATTCTCTAGGAGTAACTGCACAAATCAATTAACTTGTAATTATTAAGAGAAGCAAACTAGGGATGCAACAGCAATAGTAAAGGGATTTCTGTGTGGGTGTCCGAAAATCATAAAGCAGCACCTATACACTCAAGTGTGTGTCTCACTTCATCTTTTAGTATTACCAAGGGTAAAATAAAATTAGTTCTTATTTGTTTTCACTGCTTCAAGAGCAAACCTCTGCTTAAATGAGTTTGTTTAAAAATAGTGAGTTCTTGTCACAGTTGTAACCACTGCCACCTGAAAATCATTATAACTTGCTCAGTCTTATGAATCTTTTTATGTTACTAGCTAAAGTCAACTTTTCAACTAAAAAATACCAGTACTTCAAGGACAGTGGTCCTATCTGACTTCTAAACTAGGTATCTCTTTCAAAAGCATGGGATAACGGTGATACAAGAAGCCACGTTCTTTTTTTTGTGGCTTACCCTCTTTTTTTTTTTCCCCATTTAAAAAGAAACTGTTTCTCCATTGCAGGTGATAATAAATGGATGATTTGTCCACTTTCTAAACAATGGTTGTGTTTCACTTCCAGGTATAGCTGATTAATGGATTATAAAGCCAGAAGTGATAGCTATGGCTATGTGGAGCAATTTTTAAACTGCAGACTTTTCTGAATTAATTCCTATTTGAATTTGAATGTATTACTATTTTTCTTCTTAGGAACAATCCTTAGAATTTTCAAATCATGGGGAATCCATTGCCAATTATCATTAGTTAAGCAGAAAAGAAACTGGCATCAGAATAAATTTTGCTTCTTCCTTCAATTCTGAATGTCTCACTTGCTCGTCATTCTTGCATCTTACCATTTTGTCTGCTGGATATAGCAGCTTCTTCTAAATTTTCTCGTTCCCATGGAAAGGTACAGGAAACAGATTCATTTTTCAGCCTTCTCTGATTTCATGCCTAATTCTTCCCTTATTAGGCATGGTAGTCAAGTAATCACTCTCATAGCCCATCTGGAAGTCCCTCCAGTTTATCAGCTGTGGATGCTATCACTGCATTGAGCAGCCAGGAGCTATCACCCCTGCGCCAAACACCACGATGTTATGTGATCACTTAGCTTACATTCAGCATTCCTGTTCATACATCTAATTAGACCCTCTGACTAAGGAGCACAACCCAACTCCTGTTCACTTAATTGTTTCACTGTAAGTCTCCCTTCAGAAGTTGCTTTGTCTGAGGAAAAAAAAAAATCCCCTATCCTATTTATATGACTGGAGGTCTGAAGGCCTCTTTTCCACAGCCAAAAGATCAGTCAAACACCACAGAAAGGTCCATATCTGAGGATGTGACTTAAAAGAACAACTCAATGCAACTCTCTTGGTTTTTTTGCCCTAACTAGCATTGGCTGCAATGGTCAGAGGCATAGCACTCTGTACTCCTGGTCTTGAAGACCAGTTACAAATAACTTCCTACAGAGGCAAGAGCAAGAGGTCAAAACAACACAATGAATACCGTCTTGCTTGCAGCAAGTATGTCTAATAATCAGATCACCTGTACCTTTAAATGTACAATATTTCAGGCATTTCTTCAAGTGACATGTTTCAGTGACTGAGAAAACACTCAGACACGTATGAATTGCCGTTATTGTTGGAGTCTTTGCCTGCAATAAGAGCAAATAGAGCATTCATTCAGTTCCTGTAATCCTATTTGATTTTGAGGTGGATGGGAATACTGCCATAGAGCAATTAGCCCAATGTTGTTATTTTAGTTTGGACATGGCTTATTTTCTCTTCATTGACATCCATCATGTTCTAAAATAGAGGACATTTTCATCTACTGTTGCAAATGCTGTTTAACTACACCTATTTGCTTGGAGGTTTTTTTATGCTTTGTCTATTTCTAACTTTATTTCAAAGTGCATAAACAACAATTCCCTGTGAGTCTCCTGCAACCAGATTTCTTTCTAGATTTCCTGTACTCCGATTTGAAAGGCTGTTATGATCTCTCCCTGTTTTGGGGCTGTTGTTTTGGATAAACCACCTGCAAAGACCAGCAGTGTCACTGGGGATGAATCAGTCCATAGTGGGCAGTGCCAGGATTAGTAACTTCACCCTCACCCAAAATTCTAGTAAACTGCAGTTTCCCTGATGCTTGTCCCCAATAGATGTGGGGAAAATGCTGTGCACCTTTTTCTTTAACTCAATACGTAGTATTACCAAACCTTCATTTATCATCATTGAACAGTGAGATTCACAATGTTCAACAACTCAGTTTTTGTGTGAAGCTCCTTCTGTTAGCTAGGATTTGTTGGGTGCTTATTTAGAAACGCTAATAATTTTCTCTCTGATAACAATTATTTACAATGTAGAAGATCTAGAAAATATTTTCCATCATTTTTATATATAACTGTATCAACATCAAATCTTCCAGTTCAACCATGTTCATGTGAAACTGGGATAAACTTTCCAGAAAATTCATCATTATGCCAGTAGTCATTTATTAAAAAAAAAAAAAAAAAAAAAATTCAATATATACTGAGATACATAACTTCCACTAGTAATTTCTTTACTAAATCATGGTGTCAGAGCAAAGCAAAACTATCTAAAATGCAACTAAAAGGAAACCTTGGAGACTTCAGAGATCTGTTCTTGTTCCTGCTTTAATCCTTGGGATGTGTTCCCGTGAACCGGGTGGGAGCAGAACAGTGTGTGGTGTAACTACAGTGTGTAGGTGTGGTAAATTCACATCCTCCCAAATGATACTGTATTACCTCTTCCTCCCACAGAAACACCATTATTGAACTGACTGAGGGGAAAGAAGGTAGAAAAAGCCTCTTGTGCTTTCTTTTGTCACAGGGAGATAAATCTTGGAAGCAGGACCCCTCACAGAAGTGATGTGGAGATGTGTTGGGCAGGGAAAGGACTTTACTACATAGCCTGCAAATGTACTTCAGAACGGTTTGTGAAACCTTTCTTGGCTCAGAGATTTAGGCTAGGTTCTTAAAGAAATGTGATTCTCTTGTCCTCCGAGATCCTCCCTTGTCTTTTCCTGCCCCAACAAAACAGAGATAGTGAAGTACAAAAACCCTGTTAGTGCCTCATTGAGGGAAACACCGTAGAGAGAGTTCGGACCTCAAACCCTATTGACCTTACAAGGAAGAGATACTTTGCTTCTTCCTGCATCACTGGTAAAGATTATATCAATTCAGGTAACAATACAGTTAATGTGTCTTGTGTATTGCAAATGCTTTCAGTAGCATGTTTAATAAATTTATATTTCTATAATGCATAGGCCTTGACTATAGTTAAACTGAGCCACCCATAAAGATAGCAGTAGATAACTTAGTTGCAAAGAGCTATGTTTTGAGGCAAGTAGGGATTTGTTTTCAGTAGGGAAAACAACCCTTTAGATTTAGACATGTTCTGCTAAAAATACGAGTTTTACTGCTCTTTGTTCCTTGTGAATAGGGTTGTTTGAGTACCTTTTATGTTTTATTCAAGCCTCCAATAATTATCAAAGGATTTCATTTTAAAATGTTTAGCAATTCAATGAAGTACAGAACTCACATGGTTACTTAGTTTCTTTCAAAAATAATTTCTCTGTGAAAGCTACCTTGCCTTCCTGTGGCTCAGGGTACTACAATTCTCATTTTGTGAAGGGAAAACTGGGTCTATGTGCAAGCTTCAAATAATTGGTTTTCTTGGGTAAAAATATAGGCTTTCATTACAAAGCCCAGATTTTTCAGAGTACTGAGGCACAGCTGGTGTTCTTTGAATAGGGGAAGTTGATGTTTCAAATTCTTGGAACCTTCAGAACATTTTGAGATTGATCGTGTGTTTTTTCATGGTAAACTGAATTATTCAGAGGAATGCTACTAATGAGAAAGCAAGCCTGTCATCTCGCTGAGTGTGATGTGACCTACACAGTAATGATCAGACACAACCTGATTACAATTTACTGGTTTTTATGTGTACTCATACCCACAAACATCATATGCCTTCCCTAGCATATCCAATGAAACATGTATGTTTTTTGCTGAGAAGAGACGGAAGAAAAGCATATCCCTGCAATTTGACCACTGCAGAAGAATTCAGAGATCAATACTCTTTTTGTATCAACAAGGAAATTCCAAAGCTGCTCTTTGTGCATGGATAATAAATTGCCCAACAGTAGCCCAACAGCTTCATCTAAGGCCTGTTCTTCCAAAAGCCCCAGTTTTAACACAAGTTAGGATGTAATCCTTCTAATAGGTAAACACAAACAAATTTCTGCTTTATAAATAAAAATAATGCTTTGAGTTTTGATTAACCCTGAGTGGCAAGAGAACTCCTCAAGAATAGATAAATGTCTGCTCAGACAGATGGACAACTGTGCTGCATCATGGGATGAACTTCCGAGTGGTCTTCAGGGTCAGAGCCAGAAACTCCATTTCAAGCACCAGTCAGAAAACTCCATGTATTGATAATTATAGTAGGCTCATCTATGATGGAAATGAGCTCTAGGGCAGAGCTAAGCATAAAGCTACATATTAAGACCTTAAAGATTTAAATCAGGACTAATATTGATTAAGATTTGAGCATTCAGAAAGGCGTTGAGAGTTAAGCTTGTTGGCAGCTAACTTTCTACAATGGTTGCCTCTCTAGTATACTCTGGCCTCCCAGAAGCTTCTATTTTCTTTCGTTCACACAGACCGATTTGTAGAATCATTCTTTGTCTCTTTGATGTTCTTTCCC